>NW_027662343.1:22500-30167 GCF_963989245.1 Nansenia antarctica | reverse complement strand
TGTGTGTGTTTGATATATCAACCGAAGCACATTCCCTTTCAGAGCAGCTACATCTGAGGACACGCGCCCGCTAACCTGCTGCCTCGCCCAGAGAGCTTGTATGTGTGTGTGTGTGTGTGTGTGTGTGTGTGTGTGTATGTATTCCTTTTTAATGCTGTATGTAAAGCACTTTGAATTGCCCCTGAAAACGTGCTATACAAATAAACTTGCCTTGCCTGGCTATTTTAAGAGAGCATGTTATGATAGCATATTAAAGACAGCATGTTAAGATAGCATGTTAAGATAGCATGTTAAAGATAGCATGTTAAAGATAGCATGTTAAGATAGCATGTTAAAGATAGCATGTTAAAGACAGCATGTTAAGATAGCATGTTAAAGATAGCATGTTAAAGATAGCATGTTAAAGATAGCATGTTACTGTAAATACAGCATGTTAAAGATAGCATGTTAAAGATAGCATGTTAAAGATAGCATGTTAAGATAGCATGTTAAAGATAGCATGTTAAAGATAGCATGTTAAGATAGCATGTTAAGATAGCATGTTAAAGATAGCATGTTAAGATAGCATGTTAAAGATAGTATGTTAAAGATAGCATGTTAAGATAGCATGTTAAAGATAGTATGTTAAAGAAAGCATGTTAAGATAGCATGTTAAAGATAGCATGTTAAGATAGCATGTTAAATATAGCATGTTAAGATAGCATGTTAAAGATAGTATGTTAAAGATAGCATGTTAAGATAGCATGTTAAGATAGCATGTTAAGATAGCATGTTAAGATAGCATGTTAAAGATAGCATGTTAAAGATAGCATGTTAAAGATAGTGTCGTATATTTCTGTAGTATGTATGATCTATGTATGAATATGTAGTATATTTTAAACACACACACATACCAGGGCATGCAAGGACATGATGCCCTCTAACAATGAGGGTTCTATGGCAACCAGATGACCAACAGGAACCTCTGGGGGTTGGGCAAAGACACACATACACGCTGGCCCCTCCCCTCTGGAACGAAACGGGGAGAGAGGGAGAGAGCGTTCTCTTTCCAGCCGAGGTCCATGGGGAACGCATGTAATGTATATATCTGTCTGATTAAATTGTCTTAAACTAACTGTTCTTTGATTCATAACCAATAAGAGAAATACGCAACACATGGCGAGCTAGCCAGGAGATAATATAGCTTAATTTACAGTATTTTGCAAACTTCAATCTAACGAAGAAGGTAGGGTTTCTGCAGAGATCTCTCTCTAGTCGATTGGTGTGTTTAAAATAGACTGTAAATCTCAGATAAGTTATAGTCAAAAGAATCTGTGTAACGGTAATCTTGTTGGAATAGAAACAAACTTTTCATAATCTTTGATGGGTGGGTGGTGAGAGCCGGACTTTGAAGCCCGTTTTTTGTAAAATATAGTGTTTGATGGTAAGGTATGTGATTTGTTTGTACGGTATTGGAATATCGTGTGTGTCTGTGTAAAATTCGGTGAGGTTGTGTTTATGTGTTGGAGTGTGGGTGGACTGGGTAGTCTGTTTTGTATTGTAGCAGTGGAGAACATGTGAGGCTCTTTGTCTGTTTGAAAGGACGCCATTGTGTAAGCGGCCATTTGCAGTGTACTGTCAGCGGAGCGTAGACGCCATTTGTATTGTCCTGTGTAAACGGAGCGATAACACGCACGCTCGGGCACGCGCGCAGACACGCGGACACAAAGAAGCCTAGATATCTCTGTGAAGAGACTGCATTGTAGAATATTTGAATGAGATAAATAATAGTCTAACTGGATTGAAAGATAATCGTGAAGTTGTTGTGTCGTGGAAGATGGCATTATTGTGGAAAAGCAATGTTATGTTGTAAAGATTGATCTGGGAGTCCACGGAGGAAAAGGACAGAGACTAGCCCCTCCCTCTCCTCCTTCCGCTCCTGTTGTTCAAACATACAGACACGTTGCGTGTGATTGTTGCATTACATAGATTGTAGTGATTCAAAGATAGAAGGATAGTGAATTGATCATCGGGGGATTTAAAGTAGTTTAAAGATATTTGTCATTGTCTGTTAAAAGTAAAAGAATAGATTGTGACTTTAGGTTAGATTCAAAGCATATGATGTTTGTAAATGACTGTTGAATATTTGTCTGTTTCACAACACAATTGATTGATTCCACAGGTTTGGTCAAATGTCTGTGACTGTCTGGTGAAAACCATTCTGAATAACCATTCCTTTTGTTTAATATTTTGATAACAGCTAATTGACGCCACAGGTATTAAATCAATGTATATGATTATATAATGAATAATTCTAACTAATCATTCATTCCTTTCACTAACAAGTTGATTTCTTTACAGATTGTAATTAATAATTAATCATTTTCCAAATAACAAGTCGATTTCTTTACAGGTTATAATTAATATTTGTAATTTACATCTTTTATTTCAAGTTAGGTCATTTCCACAGTGTTTGATTAAGGAATAGCAGAATAGTACATATTTGATAGTTGAGCAGTAAAAGGGTTTTTGTGGATCAGTGAATACTTAGGTGTGACCAGCCTTTGTGATTTAATAATTGTGTTGACCAGAACTGTAATTAGTATTGAATGAGTAATTAAGTGACACATATTCATAAACAATTAGGAAACACATTTAAGTATAAAGTACTTACACAGCTATTAGATTTAAGTTAATACTGCACTGACATACACAAGAGGCAAGTCTGTTATTCTGAAGTTGCAGGGTTTTTGTGGGGATGGTTAATACAGTTATATTGGACTAGCATTTGTTTAGCAAACAAGACAAAATAAGGTGGGTTGTAAGAAGCGTACACCTTATCTAATATAGAATATTGTCAGCATATTGAGCAAAGTAGAATGGGGTCGAATTCAACGAAGCTGTTAAAAGATATTAGTGAACATCGTGGAATGTTGGCTACGTTATCCCCTATGGCTATAGTGGAAAAAATGAATCCTCTTGTTAGGGAAATTAGCAAAATGTCAACGAAATGGAATAGCCGATGGGCATACATTGAACAGCCGTGGCCGAAAGAGGGCAGCATTAATTTACAATTAATTGCAACATTGGAAATACTTATCAATGGGCACAAAGCACATCAAAGAGGAAAGATTAGATCAGAGAAACGCAAGTTAGAGTTAGCTATTTTAGATCTATTTAAGGTAGAGGGACAGAAAATAGCTCAGATGGAACCGGAAAAGAAAAAAGAATTGGCCAGAACACTGGAACAGAAATTGAACATTTCATCCCCAGACATGCGTCCTGCCTCCAGTCCCCCTCCATATGCTAAGGCACTGGAGGATCATTCCCAGAAGAAGAAGAAGGAGCCAAGGGGAAAAGGGGACGACAGGAGTGACGAGGAAGATGACAGCGAAGATGGCAGTGAAGACTCAAGTGATGACGACAATGCAGATGGAGGCTACAACGCGCAGGTCAGGAAGATGATAGCCACAGCCGAAAGGAAAGGTGGGAGAAGACGCCCGGAGAAAGAGGGAGATTGTCACCGAATGTCATCAAATACATTAAAGAACTGTCCAGTGCTGATTCGGGGTAACAAGATGGAATATCATCCGTGGCATCATACAGATCTGTCTGAAGTGATCGAGAAACTCCCAGTTCTGGAGGAGGGAGGACATTCGTGGACGCGAGAGGTCGACGTGATACTGACAGGAACGCAGGCCGCGATGGGAGACCTGAAAAGACTCTTAGCTTTTATTGCAGGATTGGATACAATGCAGGAAATATTGATGAAGGCAGGACTTCATAGATATATCAATACATCAGTTTATGATCCAGAGCTCTTCGCAGCAAACAGAGGCAGGCTGTGGAAAGCAATCAGAGAGACCTACCCTACTCACATTCACCCAGACAATATCATTGTGAAGCCACTGGGGGGGGATGAGAATCCCAGGGGTTATGTTGCCCGTGTGCACTCTCAATGGAGAAGTGTGACAGGGAAAAACGCTGAAGATAACCCCTTAGAAAAATCCATAATCAGGGAAAAAATACAAGAAGGGCTTCCTACCCCAGTTAAGGATAAGCTAGCAGAAGTGGTGGGGCTACGACACATGAACAAAGCTGTTTATATAGACCACGTAGCTCATCAAGTTGAGTTATATCGAAAGAATATTCAGATACAGAAGGCACGAGACGAAGAATCACTCAGAATATTGACTCATGTGCAATTGACTGAAAGCGAGAGGAACATAGAGGGAGTGCAGGCTTTAGCCCCACAGCAACAGCCACCTGGAGTGCAGACTGCTACTTACCAGTCCTACTCACAGGGGCCACAAGGGGGGTATCCTGCTACTTACCAGTCCTACCCACAGGGGCCACAAGGGGGGTATCCATACCCACAAGGACCACCAGGGGTGCAAGCGGTTCCATACCAGATGTACACACAGCCTGGCCAAGGACCACCACCAGGGGGATGGACAGCAGCAGGGAAGGAGATGCTAGAACCATGTTGCCAATGCGACCAGAATGGACATCTAGCCTGTACCTGCTGCAACAGGCCCCAGGGGGGCGCAGGGGGGAGCCAAGGAGGAGGATATTGGCCTCCTACTACACCTGCTCCAGGAGTGATGAACCCTTACGGAGGCCCAGCAGCTGGCCTATAGGGGTGCCCGGAAGATCCGAGTGGGAGGTGCCAGCTGGTGGTGACACAGAAGCCTGAAGGCGCCACACACCTTCCTATGTCTAGAGAATATGTGAAGACAATCGGATTTGAGGGAATTAAACAGCTGATTCCTACAACTGAGCTTGTAGACTTAGAGTACAAGGGACAGAGAGCAACTCTGTCAACATTTGTGTCAGAACACACGCCAACAGGGCTGCTAGGGAGAGATGCTCTATGCCAATTGAACTGTACAGTAAAATGCACACCTGACGGCTGTCAGGTGACGGTGCCATCCGGTGTTCAGATTCCATCGACAGCCAGAGTGATTAAGCATAGAACAGACCTACAAGCTTTGCCTTTAAAGGGAGCTGATATAGAATATTGGGTTGATGGGTCTTGTTACGGGGTAGGAGAAACTTTGTGCGCTGGGTATTCCTTAGTTAAAGCACAGAATTCAAAGTTTATTGTAGAACAGGCTGAGGCAGTTCCTCAGCCTTGCTCAGCGCAGTTGGCTGAATTGATTGCCCTCACAGAAGCATGCAACTTGGGAACCGGACGGAGAGTGACAGTGTACACCGACTCTGCCTATGCACATAATGTTTGTCATTTTAATGGAGCTGTATGGAGGGGGCGGGGTTTTAAGAGAACTGATGGTACGCCTATACAGCATCACGCACAGATCATGAAGCTGTTACAAGCCATGATGAAGCCAAAGGAATTAGCCATAGTGAAGTGTGCCACACACAGGTCTGACTCATCACATGTCACACAAGGTAACAGGGCTGCAGAGGATGCAGCCAAAGCCATTACAGGAGCAGACAAGGCAGGTAAAGGTCTTCTGGTCACACATGAAAAGCAATTACAGGGCATGGTCACACTTGAGGATTTATTGATGTTACAGAGTAGAGCAACTATGTTAGACAAGAACGTTTGGCTAGCAAGGGGGGCAAGTCAGGATGACACAGGTCTATGGAGGAATCATGAGGGGTTGGTTGTAGCACCCTCAGATTTAATAGGCATGTTAATACGGGAAGCTCATGGATTAGCACATGTGGCTAGGGGGGAGGTAAGACGCAAGATCACCAAGGAATATGGGTTTTGGAGTCCATATTTGATGGAACAGATTGACCATGCTTTGGGTCAATGTGGGGTCTGTTGGAGAAACAACATCAGAGTGGGTACACCAGTGGTGTCTGGGCATATCCCTACCCCAATAGGGCCACGGGTGGTGGACAGGGGGGTGGATGTACAGAGTAGGCAGGATGTTGTGCCAACAGGTGCCGAGGTCCCCAGAGAACCTGAGAAGGAGGAGCTACGAGGAGATGCTGTGGTGTTGCCAGAGCCAGTGGCAATGCCAGTGTTACAGCCAGTGACATTACCGGCAGTGCCTGAAACCGAGGGGACAGTGGAAAGCTGTCCAGATGCCAATGAACCAGAAACCAACGAAGCAGAGAGTGTTGACAGTCTGGAGGTCCAGCCTGGGAGTGTCCAAAGCCTGGACACCTGTGCTACTGGGGATGCTGGCGAGTGCCTGCACCATGCTTCAGATGATGCTGAGGGCGACTCCCCAGACCTTAATCAGCGTGGGAGGGGACCAGGCGGCTGCCTGAACCTCAATGACACTGACGGACGACGACCAGTTAGGAAAAGATTAAAGACTATGAATAGGGTAGTGAAGCAGCAGATCAAAGGGAACGACGGGAATGGACAGCAGATGATAGCATGGCTGGAAACGGTCTTAGGGGCATGGGAAACTTATTTTGCTAAGATAGGAGCACCTATTATAGCAGACATGATTTTTGACTTTCTTAGGAGGCAGGGCCTCATTGACTGTTTTTGGAAAATCAGTCACTCAGTCCACGTTAATGAACTTTTCAGAAGACTAGTCCTCACCTGAGGTGAAGATCTATGCATTAATGCATTCCCTTTGTTCTATGCTTACAGTTGGAGAATTATGTGTTATGATAACTGAATGTCATTATTTGTGTATTGTTTGTTTGTTTCTATATCGTGTGATTGAGGTCAGTTGAGAAGTGATGTGGTGGTTATACAAAGCTAGGAGAGAGGTTCTGTTCCTAGCGCAACGAAAATGGAAGCTCCTGACTATGAAAGTGTTATCAATCTGAGACAGCGGTAAAGGCTGTTCTCCAACTGGGTACAAGTGCTAGTAACCTCTGACCCTGACGCTTCAAGGACAAAGAAAACATCGGTCGTCGGAAGTTGCTGTATTGATTTGTGCATGATGAACTGTGTTTAGTTTAATTGTGATTGTTATTTTCAAAATTATTTTTATTATTGGTTGTTTTCTATTTTTTGTTTATGATATCTTTGGTTCCTAATACTGGTCCTGGGTTGGTCTGTGTTATTGTGCTTCTTGTGTTGTGTGTTGGTGTAGTTTTTCTGTCTGTTGTTGTTTATTTTTTTATTTTATTTTTTATTTAAAAAAAAAAAAATTTTGGGGATGTTTTGTGGGGTTTTGTGTTTTTGTTTTTGTTTTATGGTAGTTTAGTTTCGGAACACCCTCTGGGTGGTCCGAGGGGGGATGTGTCGTATATTTCTGTAGTATGTATGATCTATGTATGAATATGTAGTATATTTTAAACACACACACATACCAGGGCATGCAAGGACATGATGCCCTCTAACAATGAGGGTTCTATGGCAACCAGATGACCAACAGGAACCTCTGGGGGTTGGGCAAAGACACACATACACGCTGGCCCCTCCCCTCTGGAACGAAACGGGGAGAGAGGGAGAGAGCGTTCTCTTTCCAGCCGAGGTCCATGGGGAACGCATGTAATGTATATATCTGTCTGATTAAATTGTCTTAAACTAACTGTTCTTTGATTCATAACCAATAAGAGAAATACGCAACAATAGCATGTTAAGATAGCATGTTAAAGAAAGCATGTTAAAGATAGCATGTTAAAGATAGCATGTTAAAGATAGCATGTTAAGATAGCATGTTAAATACAGCATGTTAAGATAGCATGTTAAGATAGCATGTTAAGATAGCATGTTAAAGATAGCATGTTAAAGACAGCATGTT
>NW_027662343.1:5000-10000 GCF_963989245.1 Nansenia antarctica | reverse complement strand
CCTTTACCGCTGTCTCAGATTGATAACACTTTCATAGTCAGGAGCTTTCCATTTTCGTTGCGCTAGGAACAGAACCTCTCTCCTAGCTTTGTATAACCACCACATCACTTCTCAACTGACCTCAATCACACGATATAGAAACAAACAAACAATACACAAATAATGACATTCAGTTATCATAACACATAATTCTCCAACAGTAAGCATAGGACAAAGGGAATGCATTAATGCATAGATCTTCACCTCAGGTGAGGACTAGTCTTCTGAAAAGTTCATTAACGTGGACTGAGTGACTGATTTTCCAAAAACAGTCAATGAGGCCCTGCCTCCTAAGAAAGTCAAAAATCATGTCTGCTATAATAGGTGCTCCTATCTTAGCAAAATAAGTTTCCCATGCCCCTAAGACCGTTTCCAGCCATGCTATCATCTGCTGTCCATTCCCGTCGTTCCCTTTGATCTGCTGCTTCACTACCCTATTCATAGTCTTTAATCTTTTCCTAACTGGTCGTCGTCCGTCAGTGTCATTGAGGTTCAGGCAGCCGCCTGGTCCCCTCCCACGCTGATCAAGGTCTGGGGAGTCGCCCTCAGCATCATCTGAAGCATGGTGCAGGCACTCGCCAGCATCCCCAGTAGCACAGGTGTCCAGGCTTTGGACACCCCCAGGCTGGACCTCCAGACTGTCAACACTCTCTGCTTCGTTGGTTTCTGGTTCATTGGCATCTGGACAGCTTTCCGCTGTCCCCTCGGTTTCAGGCACTGCCGGTAATGTCACTGGCTGTAACACTGGCATTGCCACTGGCTCTGGCAACACCACAGCATCTCCTCGTAGCTCCTCCTTCTCAGGTTCTCTGGGGACCTCGGCACCTGTTGGCACAACATCCTGCCTACTCTGTACATCCACCCCCCTGTCCACCACCCGTGGCCCTATTGGGGTAGGGATATGCCCAGACACCACTGGTGTACCCACTCTGATGTTGTTTCTCCAACAGACCCCACATTGACCTAAAGCATGGTCAATCTGTTCCATCAAATATGGACTCCAAAACCCATATTTCTTGGTGATCTTGCGTCTTACCTCCCCCCTAGCCACATGTGCTAATCCATGAGCTTCCTGTATTAACATGCCTAATAAATCTGAGGGTGCTACAACCAACCCCTCATGATTCCTCCATAGACCTGTGTCATCCTGACTTGCCCCCCTTGCTAGCCAAACGTTCTTGTCTAACGTAGTTACTCTACTCTGTAACATCAATAAATCCTCAAGTGTGACCATGCCCTGTAATTGCTTTTCATGTGTGACCAGAAGACCTTTACCTGCCTTGTCTGCTCCTGTAATGGCTTTGGCTGCATCTTCTGCAGCCCTGTTACCTTGTGTGACATGTGATGAGTCAGACCTGTGTGTGGCACACTTCACTATGGCTAATTCCTTTGGCTTCATCATGGCTTGTAACAGCTTCATGATCTGTGCGTGATGCTGTATAGGCGTACCATCAGTTCTCTTAAAACCCCGCCCCCTCCATACAGCTCCATTAAAATGACAAACATTATGTGCATAGGCAGAGTCGGTGTACACTGTCACTCTCCGTCCGGTTCCCAAGTTGCATGCTTCTGTGAGGGCAATCAATTCAGCCAACTGAGCCGAGCAAGGCTGAGGAACTGCCTCAGCCTGTTCTACAATAAACTTTGAATTCTGTGCTTTAACTAAGGAATACCCAGCGCACAACGTTTCTCCTACCCCGTAACAAGACCCATCAACCCAATATTCTATATCAGCTCCCTTTAAAGGCAAAGCTTGTAGGTCTGTTCTATGCTTAATCACTCTGGCTGTCGATGGAATCTGAACACCGGATGGCACCGTCACCTGACAGCCGTCAGGTGTGCATTTTACTGTACAGTTCAATTGGCATAGAGCATCTCTCCCTAGCAGCCCTGTTGGCGTGTGTTCTGACACAAGTGTTGACAGAGTTGCTCTCTGTCCCTTGTACTCTAAGTCTACAAGCTCAGTTGTAGGAATCAGCTGTTTAATTCCCTCAAATCCGATTGTCTTCACATATTCTCTAGACATAGGGAGGTGCGTGGCGCCTTCAGGCTTCTGTGTCACCACCAGCTGGCACCTCCCACTCGGATCTTCCGGGCACCCCTATAGGCCAGCTGCTGGGCCTCCGTAAGGGTTCATCACTCCTGGAGCAGGTGTAGTAGGGGGCCAATATCCTCCTCCTTGGCTCCCCCCTGCGCCCCCCTGGGGCCTGTTGCAGCAGGCACAGGCTAGATGTCCATTCTGGTCGCATTGGCATGGTTCTAGCATCTCCTTCCCTGCTGCTGTCCATCCCCCTGGTGGTGGTCCTTGGCCAGGCTGTGTGTACATTTGGTATGGAACCGCTTGCACCCCTGGTGGCCCTTGTGGGTATGGATACCCCCCTTGTGGCCCCTGTGGGTAGGACTGGTAAGTAGCAGGATACCCCCCTTGTGGCCCCTGTGAGTAGGACTGGTAAGTAGCAGTCTGCACTCCAGGTGGCTGTTGCTGTGGGGCTAAAGCCTGCACTCCCTCTATGTTCCTCTCGCTTTCAGTCAATTGCACATGAGTCAATATTCTGAGTGATTCTTCGTCTCGTGCCTTCTGTATCTGAATATTCTTTCGATATAACTCAACTTGATGAGCTACGTGGTCTATATAAACAGCTTTGTTCATGTGTCGTAACCCTACCACTTCTGCTAGCTTATCCTTAACTGGGGTAGGGAGCCCTTCTTGTATTTTTTCCCTGATTATGGATTTTTCTAAGGGGTTATCTTCAGTGTCTTTCCCTGTCACACTTCTCCATTGAGAGTGCACACGGGCAACATAACCCCTGGGATTCTCATCCCCCCCCAGTGGCTTCACAATGATATTGTCTGGGTGAATGTGAGTAGGGTAGGTCTCTCTGATTGCTTTCCACAGCCTGCCTCTGTTTGCTGCGAAGAGCTCTGGATCATAAACTGATGTATTGATATATCTATGAAGTCCTGCCTTCATCAATATTTCCTGCATTGTATCCAATCCTGCAATAAAAGCTAAGAGTCTTTTCAGGTCTCCCATCGCGGCCTGCGTTCCTGTCAGTATCACGTCGACCTCTCGCGTCCACGAATGTCCTCCCTCTTGAAGAACTGGGAGTTTCTCGATCACTTCAGACAGATCTGTATGATGCCACGGATGATATTCCATCTTGTTACCCCGAATCAGCACTGGACAGTTCTTTAATGTATTTGATGACATTCGGTGACAATCTCTCTCTCTTTCCGCTTTCTCCGGGCGTCTTCTCCCACCTTTCCTTTCGGCTGTGGCTATCATCTTCCTGACCTGCGCGTTGTAGCCTCCATCTGCATTGTCGTCATCACTTGAGTCTTCACTGCCATCTTCGCTGTCATCTTCCTCGTCACTCCTGTCGTCCCCTTTTCCCCTTGGCTCCTTCTTCTTCTTCTGGGAATGATCCTCCAGTGCCTTAGCATATGGAGGGGGACTGGAGGCAGGACGCATGTCTGGGGATGAAATGTTCAATTTCTGTTCCAGTGTTCTGGCCAATTCTTTTTTCTTTTCCGGTTCCATCTGAGCTATTTTCTGTCCCTCTACCTTAAATAGATCTAAAATAGCTAACTCTAACTTGCGTTTCTCTGATCTAATCTTTCCTCTTTGATGTGCTTTGTGCACATTGATAAGTATCTCCAATGTTGCAATTAATTGTAAATTAAGGCTGCCCTCTTTCGGCCACGGCTGTTCAATGTATGCCCAACGGCTATTCCATTTCGTTGACATTTTGCTAATTTCCCTAACAAGAGGATTCATTTTTTCCACTATAGCCATAGGGGATAACGTAGCCAACATTCCACGATGTTCACTAATATCTTTTAACAGCTTCGTTGAATTCGACCCCATTCTACTTTGCTCAATATGCTGACAATATTCTATATTAGATAAGGTGTACGCTTCTTACAACCCACCTTATTTTGTCTTGTTTGCTAAACAAATGCTAGTCCAATATAACTGTATTAACCGCCCACACAAAACCACTACAACCCAGAACAACAGATTTGCCTCTTGTGTATGTCAGTGCAGTATTAACTTAAATCTAATCACTTTGTAAGTACTTTATACTTAAATGTGTTTCCTAATTGTTTATGAATATGTGTCACTTGATTACTCATTCAATACTAATTACAGTTCTGGTCAACACAATTATTAAATCACAAAGGCTGGTCACACCTAAGTATTCACTGATCCACAAAAACCCTTTTACTGCTCAACTATCAAATATGTACTATTCTGCTATTCCTTAATCAAACACTGTGGAAATGACCTAACTAAAATAAAAGATGTAAATTACAAATATTAATTATAACCTGTAAAGAAATCGACTTGTTATTTGGAAAAGAATGAATGATTAATTATTAATTACAATCTGTAAAGAAATCGACTATTATCGACACAAAGAAATGGTTATTATTAGATTATCACAAAACAATTGATCAAAGTTCTGTGAAACAGAAAATGAAATGATCTGAATAATTAATTCAATCAATTAGTAATTAATTAAATTAATTAAAGTAATATCTAACAATCATCTACAAACATCATCAATGAAGGAGGGTTGTATTTCATCAATTTACAGAGAGCCAATGTTTTAAAAATGTCTTGTAACTTTTTTGTCCAGCAGGCGGCGCCAAGCAACCGACTTGCGTATCGATTGCACATGCGCCAGCTCCTCCGTGTAAAATGGAGTAGGGGAAGGAGGGGCTAGTCTTTGTCCTTCTGCTCTGTGGGGAAACCGCTCCTGTGAAGAGATTAGTCTCACAACATCCACGACACAACAATTTCACGATTATCTTTCAATCCAGTTAAACTATTATTTATCTTTTACTTTTAACAAACAATGCTTAAACTTTAAACTACTTTAAAATGTAATTAATCAAAGTCAGGTTCCTTTCTAAAGGAGTGTTTGTTTGCAGAGGCAAGAAGAGGGGGGCTGTAC
>NW_027662345.1:0-1000 GCF_963989245.1 Nansenia antarctica | reverse complement strand
AGTAAAGATCCAGTGTGCGACATTTATGCTTTCTAAAAGCCTCCTAATGGCTGTAATGACTGTTTATCGATAGAGATTAAGGAAGGAGATCCTTTGAAAGAACATGAAAACGTCCCAAAAAGGCACTTTCTACATTGTCATTGTCCTCCCGGATACTTGGTTTGTATACAAATGTTGTTGTGGCCAGGAGTGTTCTAAGGGAGGGACCAGGGGTGTTCTAGGGGAGGGGCCAGGGGGGTTCTAGGGGAGGGGCCAGGGGGGTTCTAGGGGAGGGGCCAGGGGTGTTCTAGGGGAGGGGCCAGGGGGGTTCTAGGGGAGGGGCCAGGGGGGTTCTAGGGGAGGGGCCAGGGGTGTTCTAGGGGAGGGGCCAGGAGTGTTCTAGGGGAGGGGCCAGGAGTGTTCTAGGGGAGGGGCCAGGGGTGTTCTAGGGGTAAACTGCCAGGGAGGTGGGGGGTGACAGGTAAACTGCCAGGGAGGTGGGGGGGTGGGGGGTGACAGGTAAACTGCCAGGTAGGTGGGTGAGTGGGGGGGACAAGTAAACTGCCAGGGAGGTGGGGAGGGTGGGGGGGACAGGTAAACTGCCAGGGAGGTGGGTGGGTGGGGGGGGACAGGTAAACTGCCAGGGAGGTGGGGGGGTGGGGGGGGACAGGTAAACTGCCAGGGAGGTGGGGGGGCGGGGGGGGACAGGTAAACTGCCAGTGCCAGGGGGGTGGGGGGGGACAGGTAAACTGCCAGGGAGGGGGCGGTCTGCCTGAGTGCTGTCACTCCAGAGGCAGACGTCATGACACCACTGAGGTAGAGGAAGAGGACAGCATCGTTTACAGGACAGCTTGTGATGCTGTCATGGCCTCCCTCCTCTACCTCCCAATCTAGTCATCATGATCAGTCCACCCCACTGGCGGACTCAGGGGGGGGGCAGGGGGGGCGACCGCCCCTCCTGGTGCCCCCGCAGTTGAAAAACATCTCTCTTAATAAGTGCCCTTTTGAGTGGTGAAAATGA
>NW_027662346.1:10000-15855 GCF_963989245.1 Nansenia antarctica | reverse complement strand
CAGCCCATTTCATACAGCAGGGGCAATTCAAAGTGCTTTACATATAGCATAAAAAAAAACTAAAAAAAAAAAAAAAACATCAAGAGGAGAATAGTAAACAGATTAAAAATAACTAATAAAATGATAAGAATAGATATATATAGATAAACATTTAATAAAATAATGAATAAGATAATGGAAATTAATAAAATAGTGTTTATCATAACTGTTGCAAAATATGAAGGTTTTTTTAGGTTAGATTTAAATATTTTGAGGGTTTGGGCCTGTTTGATTTCTCTGCCTGGACTGTTAACTCACCAACTGCCAAAGCGTTACGGAACACTCACCTCTTTGAGTGTTCTTTGTGGGATCTACCTAGCAACAACACTCTGATTGGCTACTAAATGCAGAAGCATCGTATTTATGCATTTTTGGTGAATAAAGGTCAGAGTGTTGACTATTCAGGAGACTTTATTCACCCTCGGCACTGAAAGAGTTAAAGCGTTGGTCTGTGGACTACGGGTGTGAGGTGAACCACTTCCTGTCTGAGATGCAAAGAGTGAGAGTCACTTCCTGAGCCCTGGTTCATGTTGTTGTGGTCCCTCTGCATGGTGACACCCAGGGCTGTGTGTGTGTGTGTGTGTGTGTGTGTGTGTGTGTGTGTGTGTGTACTAGGTGTGTGTTTGCGTGAGAGTAGATAATGTGTGTGTGTGTGTGTGTGTGTGTGTGTGTGAGAGGAGATTTTGGGTGTATGTGTGTGTGTGGTGTGTGTGTGTGTGTGCGGTGTGTGTGTTGTGTGTGTGTGTGTGTGTGTGTGTGTGTGTACCAGGTGTGTGTGCGTGAGAGTAGATCAGTGTGTGTGTGTGTGTGTGTGTGCACCAGGTGAGTTTGTGCGTGAGAGTAGATAGTGTGTGTGTGTGTGTGTGTGTCTGTGTGTGAGCAGTGTGTCGGTGGTCTGTCTAGTCAGTTGTCCCACAGGGTGTTAGACCAGGCATGATGACAGCACCTGTGGACCCGTGTGTGTGTGTGTGTGTGTGTGTGTGTGTGTGCGCGCGTGCGTGTGTGTCTCTATTGTGCATGTGTGCGTGCGTGTGTATGTGCGTGAGAGTAGATTGTGTGTGTGTGTGTCTGTGTGTGTGTGTGCTTGGTTTCACTAGGTTTGTTTCATGCCTGGGTTTTTGGCTTGCAGTTCGGTTCAATCTTGGTTCAACCGGGAAAAAAAGAAAAACAAATTAAATCCTCCCCCAAAACAGATGACAAAAATTGATGTTATATTATTTCAATTATTTCAATTATTTCTATTTTTGTTGTGCTTCTGGAGGAACAGATAGATCTGCTGAAAATTAATCATTTATGGCTGAGCATTCACCACAACCTCTAAGTAGCTATGAACAGGGACATGTTGAAGATCAAACACAGACCGATGCTGTTGAATAGGAAGGTATTGAGGGTCAAACAGACCCATGCAGTTGAATAGGAAGGTATTGAGGGTCAGCTAGACCCATGCAGTTGAATAGGAAGGTATTGAGGGTCAAATAGACCCATGCAGTTGAATAGGAAGGTATTGAGGGTCAAACAGACCCATGCTGTTGAATAGGAAGGTATTGAGGGTCAGCTAGACCCATGCTGTTGAATAGGAAGGTATTGAGGGTCAAATAGACCCATGCTGTTGAATAGGAAGGTATTAAGGGTCAAATAGACCCATGCTGTTGAATAGGCAGGTATTGAGGGTAAAAAATGTCACACGTTCTAATGCTTTGGTCCTCATATCGGCAACCAGTCAAAATGTTCTGACTTTTCTTTTGAAACACAGCACTACGTTTCAACGTTGTTGAGAATCACAACACAAACTCGCTAGTGAAGCCAAAATACTGCAACGCAATGGATTGAGTGAGTAATCCCCCACTGCTACCTAGTTAACTAGAACACGACTTTACATTGTCTGGGTCACTCTCACCTCACTCTCTCAAGTGACAGAGATGTCAAAACGTCACCAACGCTGATCAAGGTGGGATTCTGTCACGTGCTTTGCCCTTGATGCAGAGTTACCGCTAGAAGAGCTGTTTTTGCCCCCCAAAATGGTAATAGACCCTCAGACCTTCAGACACTCAATCACTCTCCTCTCTCCCGGTTCCACACACACACACAGGCACACACACACACACACACACACACACAGGCACGCACTCACTCTCTCTCTCTCTCACACACACACACACACACACACACACACACACACATACACACACACACACACACGTACACACGTACACACACACACACACACACACACACACACACACAGGGCACGGGGAATTCTAGATTATTTAGTATCCTACAAGTACCTCAGGCCTCCATGCTGTTCCTGCCAACAGCTGTATGAGACCCTTATAGAGGCGGTGGTGTCTGGTGGTGGTCTGTCTGGTCTGGTGGTCTGTCTGGTGTCTGGTGGTGGTGTCTGGTGGACCCTTATAGAGGCGGTGGTGTATGAGACCCTTATAGAGGCGGTGGTGCCAGGCGGCCAGCAGAGGTGGAGGAGTGGAGTGAGGAGGCAGGTGTTTGAGGGGCTGACCATTGCTTGCATGTAGGGAGAGGCTGTTCACTTGGCTGCCCGGTAGGCGAGCACCAGGGTCTTGAATCCGCTGTGAGCTGTTCCCGGGAGCCAGTGAAGGGTGCGAAGGAGGGGTGGTGACATGGGGAGAGTTTGGAGAGATTGAACACCAGACGGTGTGGCAGCATTCTGGATGAGCTGCAGAGGTCTGATGGCGGAGGCGGGGAGCCCGGCCAGGAGTGCGTTGCAGTAAACTCGGCCGGAGATTACAAGTGTCAGGACCAAAAGGTTGCGCTGCTTCTCTGGCGAGGAATGGACATATCCTCCTGATGCTGTAGTAAAGGAACAATCTACAGGAGTGTGCTGTCGCATTTAAATTTACATTTTTGGCATTTAGCAGACCTAAGTGAATCATCTTATCCACCAGTCATTGCAGGAAAAAAGTAATCTATGCTCAGGCCCGGGGCCATTGGCAGTCATCGTGCTAAGAAGGAAGGAAGATCTTTATTTAATTCTTATTTAATTTTTAATTTTCATTTATTATGACACTGGGGACACAGTACAGGGTGGGTAGGAGATGACTCAGGAGGGACGGTTAAGGTGTAGCCTGAAGAAATTGGTCTTCAGTCTACTGCGCAAGATTGGGGGGAGTGATTCTGCAGTTTCTGACAGCAGTTGAGCAGTGTCGCAACGATGTTCGCCTCACACAGGATAATCGGTTGTGAAGGAACGAACACCCCAAGGTTCTTCTTGGCTGTCTGGGCGGAGGTCACAGCAGTGGAGCTCTCTCTCTCTCTCTCTCTCTCTCTCTTGGAGAACAGGAAGGCTTTCCCAGGGAGGTAGAGAGCAGCTCAGTCTGGTTGAGGAGCTGGAGGGAGGTGGGCTGACGTCCAGGCAGACATGTCTGTGAGACACGCAGAGACACGTGTCGCCACCTGTGAGTCAGAGGAGGGGCGGGGGGGAGAGGAAGACTTGAGTGTCATCTGCAAAGCAGGCTGTGAGAATAATCCCCCCCCCCACCTCCCCTTCAACTGTTAATCCTGCCACCTCTGATGCGAGTTACTCACTTCATCACGGAACAACATGGCCGCCCTGGTATCTAGGCTACGGTACCCGTGGCGACGCAGATGATGACATCACAGATGTCTTACTTAGACGGAGCCTGGAGATGAGACTCTGTGTTCCTGCTGTAGGCTTGTCTGTTTGTTTATTAGTTAGTGTGTGTGTGTGTGTGTGTGTGTGTGTGTGTGTGTCTGTGTCTGTGTCTGTGTGGGTGGGTGGCTGTGTGTGTGTGTGTGTGTGTGTGTGTGTGTGTGTCTGTGTGTGCGTGTGGGTGGGTGGCTGTGTGTGTGTGTGTGTATGTGTGTGCGTGTGTGTGTGTGTGTGTGTGTGTGTGTGTGTGTGAATAGCAAACATTAACAACATTGACAACATCTTAAAGCTACAGATATAAAGTTTGAGTGCAATTACAGTTACGGTAACGTACAGGCCTAAATAAAAGGCCTAAAAAGAAAATGGGCATGAAAGTGTATCCTACAGACCGCAACATTAGGCTATTCTAGGTTACCAAGCCTATCCTAGGTTATCAAGCCTATCCTAGGTTATCAAGCCTATTCTAGGTTATCAAGCCTATCCTAGGTTATCAAGCCTATTCTAGGTTACCAAGCCTATTCTAGGTTATCAGGCCTATTCTAGGTTTTTCGCATATTTACTTTCTCAGCCTTCAGCAGGGCAACGTAACGGACATTACCTGCTGTGCTGAACACGCGCTCTGACGGTGACATCAGGAGACAGGAAAACGTCCGTCTCCGTTTGATTTCCACTAGAGAAGGAAATCTTCGTCTCCGTCAATCACAGGCTCACGACAATAGGCAATCATCTCCGATTCTGCTCGCTCCTCTTTCACCTTCGTCATGCAGATGTGACACAACAGCCTCGTACACACGAGACTTGCCGGCTCGCCCCTCTCATTCGGTCGGAACCCGAAATACTCAGAAATTGCAGCCGTTGCTCGCTTGCGCTCCTCGTCGTATCTTTTTCTACTCCACCGTTCTGTGGAGAGGCTGTCCCGTGACACACGTCTTTTTTTGACAGGTTATTTATTTGACAGATTACATTGTTTACAGGTTCTGTCATCACTTTCATATCGTCTTCAACCACACAGACAGCGGTGCTGGACAAACACTCTTAGGACGTTTATAATATATAGCGATTTATGACGGTTTTATGGCGGGATTGACAAAAAAACATAGCTATTTTCAAAAACGGCAGTTTACGGTGTAGGCTAACTGTCAAACCGCCCAACCCTAATTAGAAGGTGGGTAGATTGTGGCCATGAAGGGATACTCAAATAGGCTGTGGCATTCAAGCGATGATTGATGGGTATTAAGACAAAGAGTGCCAAGAAAACATTTAGTTGACAAATACAATTGCTATTTTCAAAAGCCGTGGTAAACGGTGTACTCGTATAACCGCCCAACCCCTAGTGTCTGTGTGTCTGTCTCGGGCTGGGTCTGGTCTAGGTCTGGTCTGGTCTAGGGCTGGTCTAGGGCGGGGATGGAAGGAGGGAGAGAGAAGAGAAGAGGTAGAGGGAAGGAGGGAGGGAGAGAGAAGAGGAGAGGTAGAAGAAGGGAAGGAGTAAGTAAGTAAGTGAAGCTTTATTTATATAGCGCCTTTCGTACATGAAATGCAACTCAAAGCGCAAAGGAGGAGAGAGAGAAGAGGGAGAGGGAGAGAAGGAGGGTAGGAGAGAGAGGAAAAGAGAGGAGGGAGGGAAGGAGGCAGTGAGAGAGTTTGTTCTACTCCTTTATTTATTTAGAGACACACAAGTGTCACGAGTCCCAGTCCTCCTCCTCCTCCTCCTTCTCCTCCTCTCCCTCCACCTCTACCTCTCTTCTTTCCATCGCCTCTCCTCCTCCTCCTCCTCTCCCTCTCCCTCTTCTCTTCTTTCCAACTCCTCTCCTCCTCCTTCAGCAGATAATGAGCAGAGAGAGATACAGCATGTCTGCTCCCCCCCTCCTCCCCCCTCCTCCCCCCTCCCACCCTCCTCCTCTCTGTCAAAGTGTTTCGGATAAAGTTTATTACCAACAAGGACCTAGGATTGATATCAGGTGGAAGGATACGCGGAGATGAAGTGGCGTAAACAGGCTGCCGCCTCACAGACAGTGATGGATTCTCTAATAAAGACTCCTGCTCTGTCTGGATAACACACACCTCCCCGGGCAGGAGCAGGTCTGGAGTCAGATAACAGTGTTTTCTTCTGCTCTGCTCTCTGGGCCGTCGTCACGGCGACGGAGACGTACTGTAACACCTGTTATAACACCTG
>NW_027662346.1:0-2500 GCF_963989245.1 Nansenia antarctica | reverse complement strand
CTGAACGTCCATGGAAGACAAGAGTGTTGGATGATCACAGGATAATTTACATGATAAAGAAGAACCCCTTCAACATCCAGCCAAGTGAAGAACAGTCTCCAGGAGGAAGGCATATCATTATCCAAGTGTACCATGAAGGGAAGACTTCACACGAACAAATATAGAGGGTTCACCACAAGGTGCAAGCCATTCATAAGCCTCAAGAATAGAAAGACCAGATTAGACTTTGCCAAAAAACCTGCCCATCTAAAAAAGCCAGCCCAGTTCTGGAACAGTGTTCTTTGGACAGATGAAGCTAAGATCAACCTGTACCAGAACGATGGGAAGAAACAAGTATGGAGAAGGCTTGGAACGGCTCATGATCCGAAGTATACCACATCATCTGTAAAACATGGTGGAGGCAGTGTGATGGCATGGGCATGCATGGCTTCCAATGGCAATGGGTGTTTATTGATGATGTGACAGAAGACAGAAGCAGACAGATGAATTCTGAAGTGTTTAGGGATATTCTGTCTGCTCAGATTCAGACAAACTCAGCAAAGTTGATTGGACGGCGCTTCACAATACAGATGGACAATGACCCAAAACATGGGAGTTTTTTAAGGCAAAGAAGTGGAATATTCTGCATAGGTCAATCACCTGATCTCAACCCGATCGAGCATGCATTTCACTTGCTGAAGACAAAACTAAAAGGCAGAAAGACCCACGAACAAACAACAACTGAAGACAGCTGCAGTAAAGGTCTGGCAAAGCATCACAAAGGAGGAAACCCAGCATTTGGTGACGTCCATGGGTTCCAGACTTCAGGCAGTCATTGCCTACAAAGGACTCTCGACAAAGTATTAAAAATGAACATTTTATTCATAATTATGTTAATTTGTCCAATTACTTTTGAGCTCCTGAAAATAGGGAACTGTGTGTACAAAAGGTTGCAATTCCTAAACGTTTCATACAATATCTTTGTTCACCCCAAATGAATTAAAGCTGAAAGTCTGCACTTCAATTACATCTCGGTTGTTTCATTTCAAATCCATTGTGGTGGCATACAGAGCCAAAATTATGGAAATTGCGTCACTGTCCAAATATCTCCGGACCTAACTGTATAAGTGCAGTGTGACTTGACCAGGAAAAACCCCAGGCCCTCTCTATCACTCCTCCCTGCTGCAGCAGCCTGCTCTGTCTGATCCAGACGACTCTCTGTTGACTTAACTGTGTGTGTGTGTGAGTGTGAGTGTGAGTGTGAGTGTGAGTGTGAGTGTGAGTGTGAGTGTGAGTGTGAGTGTGAGTGTGTGTGTGTGTGTTAGGGCACTGAACAGGGGAGTTTTTTGCACACACTTGTATCATACCGTTCTCATGTGAACAATACACACACTCACTCACACACACACACACACACACTCACACAGACACATCCACACTCACACACAGACTCACACACACACACATCTACACACCCACACACACACACACACACACACACACACTCACACTCACACACACACACACACACACGCACACGTATACATACATACTTTAAAGAGATACACACTTGAAGTGAACTTTCTGCTTACAGGAATTAAACACACACACACACACACCGCCCCCCCCCCCCCCCATACACACACACACACACACACACACCCCCCCACACTGCCTTCCCTGTCAGTCAGAGGAGGGTATAAAGCGAGTCCATCTCCCCTCTGAAGCCTGGGTGTGAAACGCAGCTCCCTGGCTGCAGTAATGACGGAGCAGAGACAGGCGTGACCGCCCGCTGATTGGATGTTGAGCGGGTTTCAGATCATCACTGTCGTCCTCGGCAACCCAGAGAGACAGGCGTGGAGGGGTCTAACTCCGTCCCCCCGTCCCCCCCCCACCACCACCCCACCTCAGACGACCCACAAACCACGCTCTCTGGGCATCAGGCAGCTTCTGATCGCCTAATCGGAGTGTTTGGGGGTTTGGGGGTTCACCATCCGGCCCTGGCTTGGCCTAGCCCTGCCCCGAGGCATTGTGGGAGGCCTGGAGGGGAGGGGGGGGGGGGCACAGGGGGGGCTTGTTGCGGCGGCGGTAGAGGCAGAAAGAAAGACATCCGTTCCTCATTTTCATTCCGTTGGGTTGCCTGGGAACGGTGTGAGTGTGTTGTCCTGTGGTAACCCTAGGTTACCGGGCCGGTTGCATAAACATAGATTAAGACTGGTCTAAGCCTTAGACTAGTCTTATATTCTCAGGTTAGACTTAGACAGTCTAATTACGACAACCTGTTGCATAATAATTAAGACTGACTTATTTTGAGGTTAGAAAGTTAGCCACTTCAGAAACTTCCCCCCCTGGCTAGCTTGATTTAAGAGCTGTGTTGCTATGGGAACGAGTCAGGGCTAGTAGCTAGCTAACACTGTAACTCCAGCGCGGTAAACTACTTTGCTTGGTTAAAACTGCTAAGCAGTAAACTTTTCTCAGACAGTTCACCTTGATGCTCATACTGGCCTCCGGTCAGCCAGTG
>NW_027662348.1:10000-12500 GCF_963989245.1 Nansenia antarctica | reverse complement strand
ATAGAGACAGAACTGAATGCACTGAACCTTTTTTTTATTCTTTGCATTATTAACACTGTTGTGTTATTGTGTTATTAAAGTGTTTAAGTGTTTTATGGTAAAGCATTATGAGTGGTGTGTGTGTGCAGGGTGCTCGTGAGTTATATATTTTGGGGAGGGGGGAGGCTTGTGTATGGGGGCGGGGGGTCCTCACACAAAGGAGTAGCCTAGGGCCACTGACCACCTTAATCCGCTACTGCCTATAGCTAATTAAAACTTGTAAGTCCCATCGCTGTGTGGGCATGATTCGCGCGTGCATGAGAACATTTCGCACTGTTATTTTGGAGACCCCCACAGAGATCAGCTTATAACTCGAACCCTGCTCCTATCTCTCCCCAGCCCCCCTCTCTCTCACAATCCCTCTCTCTCTCCCTCACTCTCTCTTTCTCCTCTTATCTCTCCCCTCCCTCCCTCTCTCTCTCTCTCTCTCTCTCTCTCTGTCTCCCGCTCCTTCTCTCTATGTGGCTAACTACACAAGCGTTGTGTAGATTTCCAAACTACAAACTACAAATCAACTTTTTCAAAGTGCAACAACAACAACAACAACAACAACAACACATCCCATACCTCATATTCAATACAGACCACATAACAAATTACAGCACAAGCTAAGTCAGTCAATCAGAACAACACCTCATTTTTCTGGTTTTCTGCTCGAAATGACATGCCCACAGTGAATATAGAATATCTCCACAATCACAAGGGCCTTCATAATGATCTTCAATCAATCAAAATCTATGTTACTGTGTCAGAGTAAATAGAGCTAGAACATTATAAAACATCTCAAATTCAGTCTCCGCCTAAAAAAAAAACAGCTTTTACAGTGAATATCACATTGGAAACCTGATAACCAAGCCCAAATCATCTAGGAATCAGTACTCCAGGGTCTTATTAGTACTTGTGACAAAGTTGATGCTAGTAATGTGAGCAAATGCAACTTTGTACCTGTTTTAGTACAGGTATGTTTAGGCGGACACCTATATGTTTAGGCCATTTGGAGATATGTTGGCACCATCTTTGACCTTTGACCTTTCTCATGTATCAGATTTTTTTGGGGATTTATTTATTTATTTTTTAATTTTTTTTAGTTAGCCGACCAATGGTATGGAAATTTGGCGTTGAAACCGGACATGACACATTCTCCAGTTGGAGAAAACTGGATGTGACTTAGGCCGTGTTTACCGTCTCTGGAAAAAAATGGTGGCATCGTATAGCATGCAAAGTTGTGAAAAAATGTTGATATCGATGAAGAGAATTGATCGAGGTAAACTCTTTATATCACTTCGGATCCCCATGAGGGTCCGTGGATATAAAGAGGTTTTAACTAACCTAAGACACCAGAACAGCAGAAACCTTCAGAACATTCCACCAAACCCATCCCTCATTACCTCATCTCCGCGGGACTGCTGTGGGTCCAGCAGAACCTACCGTCTCTCCTAAACGCAGCTCGTGAGCTTAGAATGATAAGGTTCTGTCTCGGTGTAGGGTAGTTCAGAGATATTGAGCGTCAACGTTTTTACATTCCATTATGTTTTGTGAGATGGAACCTTTGTATTTTATATTAAAAACTCAATTTTGACAAAAATGGAGATAGAACCTTATAATTCTAACGTCACAAGCTGTAGAACTAATGTAGTTCAACAGAATCTACCGCCTCTGCTAAACACAGCCGTAGAACACATAAAAGTTGACGTTGAAGTTCTTTATTATTCATCCCCGGGGTGGGGGAAATGTCTTTCTCACAGCGGCAAGATTTAAAAGAGTATGGGGGATAAAGAGACACATGATAGATAAATGAATAAAAATAGGGAATACATAGAATGGAAATAGGGAATACATAGAGAGACAGTACGACACAGACTAAAAGAGAAATACAGCTACGCATATTAAGAACATTGTTAAAAAATACAGTGTGGGGTCAGACAAAATATATATGCTCTATAGTCCATGAACACAGTGTGCTTAAGTCTAGTAGAGAGAAGGAACCTAGTTTGAGTCACTAGTCCCAGAGAGAGAGAGAGAGAGAGAGAGAGAGAGAGAGAGAGAGAGAGAGAGAAGGAACCTAGTTTGAATCTTCAGTCCCAGAGAGAGGGAGAGAGAGAAACAAGGAAGGTACTTTTCCGTGTCCAGACCAGAGAGTCAAGGACAAAGCTGTGTTTGATTTACATGATGTAGTAGAAGCATAATTAGCAGCAAAGACAAGAGGACGATGTCTTCCCCGGAGTACGGACAGGGAGGGAGAGAGAGAGAAAGAAAGAGAAAATAAATAAATAAATAAAAGCAAATCTTCCACAGCTGACAGACCGTACGCGTGGGGACCGGAGACGGCGACTACACACAGAGGCGTGGACGAGCGGGATGCCAGGCAGGCAGGCAGGGGGCCTCCAAGGACCCGGATTTGCACACGGGCAGAGGAGAGGGCAGCTTAATTACCGTCACATCCCCACAGAGGGGTCCCTCA
>NW_027662349.1:12500-17733 GCF_963989245.1 Nansenia antarctica | reverse complement strand
TATGTGGCAGCAGGAAGAGGAGAGGGTTGTCTGGGCAGAGGTGGTGTGTGGTCTGCTCTGGGAGCTCCAGAGTGGAGGTAGAACAGGGGAGGGAGGGGCTGGTGGAGGGTGGAGGGATGGAATGAAGTATCCATGTATGTATGTAGGACAGGGGTGGTTGTTTGGAGGGGAGGGGGGGTTGGGAGTGGAGATGACACCACAGGGTCTTGTTTAAGGCAGAAGGTGGTTTTAGGCAAGGCTAAAGTGTATTTGTAAAGCACATTTCATAAAGCACATTTCATACAACAGCTGCCCGATCACGTCTCTTCACAACACTGGCTCCCCGCTGGTGGAATGAGCTCCCCACGGCCGTCAGAACGGCTGAGTCACTACCCATTCGTAGACTGAAGACCCATCTCTTCAGGTTACATCTTAACTGCTCCTCCTGAGACATCTTCTGACCCTCACCACTACGTCTCCTAAAGGACACCCGCTTTCCCCTCTACTGTGTCCCTAAGAACTTCTATCGCCCCCCTTGTACTGTTTCTCAGTTTCTCCAGAAAAAAAAAGAAAAAAAAGTTTTAGTAGAAGGCGATAGGGAGAAGGTTTCTCCTTCTATCAGTGGCCCCGGGCCCGAGCTAGATTACTCTTCCTGCAACAAATGGTGGATTGCTGATTCACATGCTTAGTATTCAAATGTATTGATTGTAAGTCGCTTTGGAATAAGGCGTCTGCTAAATGCCAAAAATGTAAATGTAAACAACAGGGGCAGTTCAAAGTGCTGTACATACAGCATAAAAAAATACAGAAAAAGAAGGATAGTAAGTACGTATATATACGTAGTAAGTACGAGAGAAAAGATAGAGATATAGAAGTGTTGTTACTGCGACTGTATTGAAGCGCTGCTCTTCCCAATATGACGTGTGATATATATCTGACATATATCTGTTTAGCTGCTATCTTGCACGATACGACATGTGTGTGTGTGTGTGTGTGTGTGTGTGTGTGTGTGTGTGTGTGTGACAGGGTGTGAGATCTCAGTGTAAGATGACACGTTTCATACTGCATCTGTGTTCAACCGCTATCCTGGCTGATACGGTGTGTGAGATTGCAGTGTAAGATGACACGTTTGCAAACATATTTAGCCGATATTTGCAGCAAAAAAACTGCTGTAGGTATAAGAAGTAAAAATATAAGATAAAAGTTAATGGGATGAAAGAGAGAGAGAACCAGAGAGAGAACTGGCTGGATGGCTGGCTGGGTGGCTGGCTGACTGACTGACTGGCTGAGTGGCTGACTGGCTGGCTGACTGACTGGCTGAGTTGGCTGGCTGACTGACTGGCTGAGTGGCTGGCTGACTGACTGACTGGGTGGCTGAATGGCTGACTGACTGACTGGCTGACTGGCTGGGTGGCTGACTGGCTGACTGACTGGCTGGCTGGCTGAATGGCTGACTGACTGACTGGCTGGGTGGCTGACTGGCTGACTGACTGACTGGCTGGCTGGCTGACTGACTGACTGGCTGACTGACTGGCTGACTGACTGGCTGGCTGGCTGGCTGACTGACTTGGCTGAGTGGCTGACTGACTGACTGGCTGACTGGCTGACTGACTGGCTGGCTGGCTGACTGGGTGACTGACTGGCTGGCTGACTGGCTGGCTGACTGGCTGGCTGACTGGCTGGCTGGGTAACTAGCTGGGTGGCTAGCTGGGTGGCTAGCTGGCTGGCTGGCTGTCTGGCTGACTGGCTGGCTGGCTGACTGGCTGGCTGGATGGGTGGATGGGTGGATGGCAACCTGAGAAACAGGGACCGTCCTGGGCTTGTGTCAGACAGTGTAGGGCTCGACATTAACGCCGCTTTACTTGTCCAGAACAAGTAAAACATTTGCGGGGTTTGTTTGCGTGAGCCCGACGACGCTGCTAGATCCTGGATATTTTTTCCTGTGTGCAGGAAGAACAACAGACGGCGCAGGCGCCAGACTAGACTAGATGATCGTGAGTGAAGATATTATCAAAGCGTACGTGCCTGTCGATCACCCGTACGCTTTGATAATATCTTCACTCCACGATCATCATCTATCTTCAGACTAGATCTAGTCTAGTCTGGCGCTTGCTCCGGACAAGTAAAACGGTGTTAATGGTGAGATGCACTCAGACATGCATCGAATCTATTCTACAAGCCGACCCGGGACAGCGCTGACACACGCTGGTTTATTCCTCCTCTCAGAACAGGACGTCCTGTCCCCCCCCCCCCCCTCCTGAACAGATCCAAATCAGCTGGCGGGAAAACTCGAGTCGCCTTTTGGGGGAAACAGTCGCTCCATACTTCAGACAAAACTTCAGACAAACCATCCATCCATCCATCCATCAAACTTTGTTTATTTAGTGTTTATCTTGTGTTACAATCATGAGGTTGGGTTCTTAATCAAGTCAGAGTGTCAGAAAGGCGGTGATTTATAGGGGGGTGGGGTTGTTAGGCAGACAGTCGTGAGCTTAGAATGATAAGGTTCTATCTCCGTTTAGAATGATAAGGTTCTATCTCCGTTTAGAATGATAAGGTTCTATCTCCGTTTAGAATGAGAAGGTTCTATCTCCGTTTAGAATGATAAGGTTCTATCTCCGTTTAGAATGATAAGGTTCTATCTCCGTTTAGAATGATAAGGTTCTATCTCCGTTTAGAATGATAAGGTTCTATCTCCGTTTAGAATGATAAGGTTCTATCTCCGTTTAGGGCAGTTCAGAGATATTGAGCGTCAAAGTTTTTACATTCCATTATGTTTTGTGAGATGGAACCTTTGTATTTTAGGAATTACTAACAAAAAAATGTCAACATTTTAAAACCCACCCCAGTCTCCACCCAGCCTCCACACTCTAAAGTGCTTTTATACAACAGTTCCACAAACAAACCAGGAAACAGTGACAAGAAAAACCACACTTTAAGAGTTCACTTCCTGTCAGACTGTGGTACTTCCTGCCCTGTAAACTGCAAAAAATAAAGTTCCCAAAAACTTTATCAAGGGAACCTGACAACACACAAATCTAACACGGCGTAAAAAAAAAACACCATTCCATATTTACGTCCCGTGACGTGATCGTGATTAAATCACGGCTTCGCATAGCCTCGCATGGCCTCTCAGCCAATCGCGTTGCTCATTTTTTCACCGAGCCGTTGGATAAAAAACGCCTCGTACGAACCATCTGTACCGGCCTCCCCTGTGGTGGGCCGTCCCCAAGCCCGTGTCGACAGACAGACTCCTCCACAGCTCTGGGTCATGACACAGGCATATATGCATGAAATTACATCCTGGCTGAACATTGAAAGTTCAAGCAGAAACAACAGAGGAACAGAGGATAGGTCACACACACTTAGCCTGTCAGCCGGGGCGGCGCATGCATCTGTGTTAGGTGTGTGTGGTGTGTGTGTGTGTGTGTGGGGGGGGGAGAGCACACTGCATGCATCTGTGTTAGGAGTGACTTATGGATGGGGAGGGACGGTGTTATGTAAGATATGAGACTGTATGTGTGTGTGGGGGGGGAGGGGGGGGGGATGAGTGTGTGTGTGTGGGGGGGGGGGGGTGTGGAGTGTGTGATGTGTGTGTGGTGTGTGTGTGTGTGTGTGTGTGTGTGTGTGTTTTCAGCGATATGTTTTGGAATACAATTGTTGGATGCTAGCTATCAAGCCATCACTGCTGGCTGACAAACTAGCAGTGATGTGTGTGGAGGACTCCCTGACGGCTTGGATCCACAACTACCTCACAGACAGGCGTCAGTATGTGAGACTGCAGGGCTGTCAGTCTGAGGTGGTGGTGTGCAACACCGGTGCCCCCCAGGGAACTGTTCTGTCACCCTTTCTCTTCACCCTCTATACCTCCGACTTCCAGTTTAGCTCCGACCAGTGCCACCTGCAGAAGTTTTCGGATGACTCCTCTATCGTCGGTTACATCACAGACGACAGGGATGAGGAGTACAGGGCCCTGGTGGAGAGCTTTGTGCAGTGGTGCGACACCAACTACCTTTTGCTTAACACCAGCAAAACAAAGGAGTTGGTGGTGGATTTTAGGAGGAAGAGAAGGACCCCAGCCCCCATCACCATCAAGGGGGTGGAAGTCGAGAGGGTGGACTCCTACAGGTACCTGGGAGTACAAATTAATAACAAACTGGACTGGACTGACAACACCGAGGCTCTTCTCAGGAAAGGGCAGAGCAGACTGTTTTTCCTGAGAAGGCTGAGGTCTTTCGGTGTCTGCAACAAGCTGCTGCAAATGTTTTATCAGTCGGTGGTTCTGCCAGCGTTCTGTTCTTCGCCGTGGCCTGCTGGGGTGGAAACATCTGTGCCAGGGATGCTGCGAAGCTAAACAAACTGGTGAAGAAGGCCAGCTCTGTGGTGGGGACCGGGCTGGACAGCCTAGAGGTGGTGGCAGAACAGAGGATGGGGAAAAAACTGGCGGCCATGCTGGCCAATCCCTCCCACCCGATGTACTGCGAGCTGGCGGGGATGAGGAGCAAGTTCAGCCACAGATTTGTTCTCCCCCGTCAAAGTACAAAAAGATTTGGACAGTCCTTTGTTCCAGCTGCACTCCGACTCTACAACCAGGCCCTGCAGGGTGGGGGAGACCTGGAGCTGTAACTTTTGGAACTTTTTACTTATTGAGCCTGCACTGTTTTATGTATTTTATTGAATGTTTTCTGTATTGAATGTTTTCTGCCCTAACTGAGCTGTTTGACAACAAAATTTCCCCATTGGGGACAATAAAGGTTTTCAATCAATCAATCAATTTATGCATTAGCTTTATGTTATCAGTCATGAACCTTTTTGGAGTGGTACTTTGGCCTATTGAAGACTTTTATTTTGAAAGTGGGTCCCACCCAACGTAAGGGTGCAATATGGGATTATAAGGGAGGGATTTCTCCTGGTTTGGGTTTGAGTCATAAATGGTAAATGGACTGTACTTATATAGCGCCTTTTATCCAAAGCGCTTTACAACGGCCTCTCATTCACCCATTCACACACACAGTCACACACCAATGGCGAGGTAGGCAAGCTACCATGCAAGGCGCCGGCCCGCTCACTGGGAGCAATTTGGGGTTCAGTGTCTTGCCCAAGGACACTTCGACATGTGGCCAGCCGGGGCTCAAACCGCCGATCTGCCAACCTTCAAGCAATCATTAGACGGCGGCTCTACCTCCTGAGACACAGCCTCTACCTCCTGAGGCACAGCCTTTACCTCCTGAGACACAGCCTCTACCTCCACCAG
>NW_027662350.1:0-1000 GCF_963989245.1 Nansenia antarctica | reverse complement strand
GAGAGAGAGAAGAGGTGAGAGAGAGAGAGAGAGAGGGAGGGAGGGAGAGAGAGAGAGAGAGAGAGAGAGAGAGAGAGAGAGAGAGAGAGGGGGGGATACTCTCTAGGAACACTACTGTATTTAGTCATCCTGTGAAATAAAAATACACACAGTCACACACACACACACACACACAGTCACACACACACACACACACACACACACACACACACACACACGTTCACACACTTTGAGGAATATGTGGCAAGCGCTGTGTGAGAGTGTGTGTGTGTGTGAGTGTGAGTGTGTGCGCGTGCGCGTGTGTGTGTGTGTCCTCATCAGTTCACTGGGAGGTCTTTAAGTTTCTGTTTCTGCTTGTCTCTGTCACTTCGATTCTGATGCCCCCCCCCCCGGGGGAAATCACTGTCTCCTCTCCCTCCCTCTCCCCCCCTCCCTCCCTCCCTCCCCCCCCCCCCTCCCTCCCTCCCTCCCCCCCCCCCCCCCCCCCCCACTGTGTGTCTTCCATACTGCAGTGTCTCTGTCTCCACCAGAGCCCTACAGAGCCCTGCACCAGGACTGAGGCCACTCACACACACAGGACAGAACTGCTGTAAATAGGGAGGGGGAGGGAGAGGGAGAGAGAGGGAGGGAGAGAGAGGGAGGGAGAGAGGGAGAGGGAGAGAGAGAGGGAGAGAGAGAGGGAGCGAGAGAGGGAGAGAGAGAGACAGGGAGAGAGAGAGTTCACTCTGCGGCCTTCTTGTCACGTGACTATCTCGTTGTGTCACTGGCTCACTTTGGTGAATCTCTTCCTGTGCTAACGTGTGTGTGTGTCTGTGTGTGTCTGCATGTGTATGTGTGTTTGTGTGTGTGTGTGTGCGTGTATCTGTGTGTGTCTACGTGAGTGTGTGTGTCTGCGTGAGTGTGTGTGTGTGTATGTGCGTGCGTGTGTGTTTGTGTGTGTGTGTGTGTGTGTGTGTGTGTGAACAGGTTGCATCGCAGCAGGGTGTGTGTGTGGTGTTTG
>NW_027662351.1:10000-12500 GCF_963989245.1 Nansenia antarctica | reverse complement strand
GGCTCCAAACCAATTTATTTTCGGTCGGAACGTGCCGACCGGTTCCAGACTTGGTTCGCGAATGCGAACCGGAACGGTTCCTTGGAGGTGTGAAGGGTTCCTTGGTGGTGTGAAGGTTCCTTGGAGGTGTGAAGGTTCCTTGGAGGTGTGATGGGTTCCTTGGAGGTGTGAAGGTTCCTTGGAGGTATGAAGGGTTCCTTGGAGGTGTGAAGGTTCCTTGGTGGTGTGAAGGGTTCCTTGGTGGTGTGAAGGGTTCCTTGGAGGTGTGAAGGTGGTGTGAAGGTTCCTTGGAGGTTCCTTGGAGGTGTGAAGGTTCCTTGGAAGTTCCTTGGAGGTGTGAAGGTTCCTTGGAGGTGTGAACGGTTCCTTGGAGGTGTGAAGGTTCCTTGGAGGTGTGAAGGTTCCTTGGAGGTGTGAAGGGTTCCTTGGAGGTGTGAACATTTCCTTGTAGGTGTGAAGGTTCCTTGGAGGTGTGAAGGGTTCCTTGGAGGTGTGAAGGTTCCTTGGAGGTGTGAAGGTTCATTGGAGGTGTGAAGGTTCCTTGTAGGTGTGAAGGTTCCTTGGAGGTGTGAAGGTTCCTTGGAGGTGTGAAGGTTCCTTGGAGGTGTGAAGGGTTCCTTGGAGGTGTGAAGGTTCCTTGAAGGTTTGAAGGGTTCCTTGGAGGTGTGAAAGTTCCTCGGAGGTTTGAAGGGTTCCTTGGTGGTGTGAAGGGTTCCTTGGTGGTGTAAACGGTTCCTTGGAGGTGTGAAGGTTCCTTGGTGGTGTGAAGGTTCCTTGGAGGTGTCAAGGTTCCTTGGAGGTGTGAAGGGTTCCTTGTAGGTGTGAAGGGTTCCTTGGTGGTGTGAAGGTTCCTTGGAGGTGTGAAGGTTCCTTGGAGGTGTGAAGGTTCCTTGGCGGTGTGAAGGCTTCCTTGAAGGTTTGAAGGGTTCCTTGGAGGTGTGAAAGTTCCTTGGAGGTTTGAAGGGTTCCTTGGTGGTGTAAACGGTTCCTTGGAGGTGTGAAGGTTCCTTGGTGGTGTGAAGGGTTCCTTGGAGGTGTGAAGGTTCCTTGGAGGTGTGAAGGTTCCTTGGAGGTGTGAAGGGTTCCTTGGAGGTGTGAAGGTTCCTTGAAGGTGTGAAGGTTCCTTGGAGGTGTGAAGGTTCCTTGGAGGTGTGAAGGGTTCCTTGTAGGTGTGAAGGGTTCCTTGGTGGTGTGAAGGTTCCTTGGAGGTGTGAAGGTTCCTTGGAGGTGTGAAGGCTTCCTTGAAGGTTTGAAGGGTTCCTTGGTGGTGTGAAGGGTTCCTTGGTGGTGTAAACGGTTCCTTGGAGGTGTGAAGGTTCCTTGGTGGTGTGAAGGGTTCCTTGGTGGTGTGAAAGGTTCCTTGGAGGTGTGAAGGTTCCTTGGAGGTGTGAAGGGTTCCTTGGTGGTGTGAAGGGTTCCTTGGAGGTGTGAAGGTTCATTGGAGGTGTGAAGGGTTCCTTGGTGGTGTGAAGGTTCCTTGGAGGTGTAAAGGGTTCCTTGGTGGTGTGAAGGTTCCTTGGAGGTGTGAAGGTTCCTTGGAGGTGTGAAGGGTTCCTTGGTGGTGTGAAGGTTCCTTGGAGGTGTGAAGGCTTCCTTGAAGGTTTGAAGGGTTCCTTGGAGGTGTGAAAGTTCCTTGGAGGTTTGAAGGGTTCCTTGGTGGTGTGAACGGTTCCTTGGAGGTGTGAAGGTTCCTTGGTGGTGTGAAGGGTTCCTTGGTGGTGTGAAGGTTCCTTGGAGGTGTGGAGGTTCCTTGGAGGTGTGAAGGGTTCCTTAGAGGTGTGAAGGTTCCTTGGAGGTGTGAAGGTTCCTTGGAGGTGTGAAGGTGGTGTGAAGGTTCCTTGGAGGTGTGAAGGTTCCTTGGAGGTTTGAAGGGTTCCTTGGAGGTGTGAAGGTTCCTTGGAGGTTTGAAGGGTTCCTTGGTGGTGTAAACGGTTCCTTGGAGGTGTGAAGGTTCCTTGGTGGTGTGAAGGGTTCCTTGGTGGTTTGAAGGTTTCCTTGGAGGTGTGAAGGTTCCTTGGAGGTGTGAAGGGTTCCTTGGAGGTGTGAAGGGTTCCTTGGTGGTGTGAAGGGTTCCTTGGAGGTGTGAAGGTTCCTTGGAGGTGTGAAGGGTTCCTTGGAGGTTTGAAGGGTTCCTTGGAGGTGTGAAGGTTCCTTGGTGGTGTGAAGGGTTCCTTGGAGGTGTGAAGGTTCCTTGGAGGTGTGAAGGGTTCCTTGGAGGTGTGAAGTTTCCTTGGAGGTGTGAAGGTTCCTTGGAGCTTTGAAGGTTCCTTGGAGGTGTGAAGGGTTCCTTGGTGGTGTGAACGGTTCCTTGGTGGTGTGAAGGTTCCTTGGAGGTGTGGAGGTTCCTTGGTGGTCTGAAGGGTTCCTTGGAGGTGTGAAGGGTTCCTTGGTGGTGTGAACCGTTCCTTGGTGGTGTGAAGGGTTCCTTGGAGGTGTGAACGGTTCCTTGGAGGTGTGAACAGTTCCTTGGAGGTGTGAAGGGTTCCTTTGAGGTGTGAAG
>NW_027662352.1:0-20000 GCF_963989245.1 Nansenia antarctica | reverse complement strand
GTGGAGAGAGGCTTTACTGGTGTAGAGAGGCTTTACTGGTGGAGAGAGGCTTTACTGGTAGAGGCAGGCTTTACTGGTGGAGAGAGGCTTTACTGGTGGAGGCAGGCTTTACTGGTGGAGAGAGGCTTTACTGGTGGAGAGAGGCTTTGCTGGTGGAGAGAGGCTTTACTGGTGGAGAGAGGCTTTACTGGTGGAGAGAGGCTTTACTGGTAGAGGCAGGCTTTACTGGTGGAGAGAGGCTTTACTGGTGGAGAGAGACTTTACTGGTGGAGAGAGGCTTTACTGGTGGAGAGAGACTTTACTGGTGGAGAGAGGCTTTACTGGTGGAGAGAGGCTTTACTGGTGGAGAGAGACTTTACTGGTGGAGAGAGGCTTTACTGGTGGAGAGAGGCTTTACTGGTGGAGAGAGGCTTTACTGGTGGAGAGAGGCTTTACTGGTGGAGAGAGGCTTTACTGGTGTAGAGAGGCTTTACTGGTGGAGAGAGGCTTTACTGGTGGAGAGAGGCTTTACTGGTGGAGAGAGGCTTTACTGGTGCTGGTTTAGACAAGCACGGTTAAGGCTTTCAGGAGGAACAGAGAGATGTCGGGAGGTGTGTGAAGGAGCTTTAGATATGTGAGAGAGAGAGAGAGAGAGAATGAAAGAGAGATGTTTGTGAAGTAGCACTAACGATGTGAAAGAGAGAGAGAGAGAGATGGATGGGAGTTGCAGCTGCTCTTAAGTGAAAGAGACAAGGATGGCAGGATGGCACAAAGGGTGCTGCTTTGCCAATTAGGATGAGAACACACACACACACTGAACACACACACACACTGAACACACACACACACACACACACACACTGAACACACACACACACACTGAACACACACACACACACACACACACTGAACAGACACACACACACACACACTGAACAGACACACACACACATACACACCTGACACACACACTCATTCTGACACATACACACTCACGCAAGGATTGCCTGTCTAAATGATGTCATGCCGGCCACAATATTTCTAATTATATTCTCAATTGCAAATGGCGTTTAAAAAGCACTGTCACTTCCTGTTAGCGCAGCTGCGGCGCACCTGTCAGAGACGGCCATCTTTTGTTTTGTTTGTCAAATTTCATTTAACAAAATGTCGACCAATTAGAGCAGCTTTGGTCTGGGGAGATTAGTGAGGGGGGGAGGGAGGGAGGTAGGGGGGGGGAGAGGGAGGGTGGGAGAGAGAGAGGGAGAGGAGGGATGGAGAGAGGGATGGAGGGAGAGGGAGAGAGAGAGGGAGGGAGGGATGGAGGAAGAGAGATGGAAAGAGAGGGAGAGGAGGGATGAAGAGAGAGGGAGGGTGGGAGAGGAGAGAGAGAGAGGGAGGGTGGGAGAGGAGGGAGGGGTGTGTGTGTGTGTGTGTGTGGTGTATGCACAGAGGTCTGTCTCAGGATGATGAATGAGGAGGCGACCATGTGACCTGACATATCCCATAAGTCACCTGTTCACCTCCCGACTGCCTGTGTGTCTGATGCCTTCCTCACTGACTGACTGAATGACTGAATGACTGACTGACTGACTGATTGACTGACTGTCTGACTGACTGACTGACTGTCTGACTGACTGACTGTCTGACTGACTGACTGTCTGACTGACTGACTGACTGACTGACTGACTGTCTGACTAAATGACTGACTGACTGACTGACTGACTGATTGACTGACTGACTGTCTGACTGTCTGACTGACTGACTGACTGACTGACTGACTGTCTGACTGACTGACTGACTGACTGTCTGACTGACTGACTGACTGACTGTCTGACTAAATGACTGACTGACTGACTAACTGACTGATTGACTGACTGACTGTCTGACTGTCTGACTGACTGACTGTCTGACTGACTGACTGACTGTCTGACTAAATGACTGACTGACTGACTAACTGAACTATCTGCCTGACTGACTGACTGACTGACTGACTGACTAACTGAACTATCTGCCTGACTGACTGTCTAACTAACTGACTGACTGACTGATTGACTGTTTGACTGACTGTCTGACTGACTGACTGACTGACTGTCTAACTGTCTGCCTGACTGACTGACTGACTGACTGACTGACTGACTGTTTGACTGACTGCTCCCTCTGGCCCCTATCTGAGGTAAGCACCATAGCCTCGTGACGTTCCTGGCTCTTGCGGTCCGTCCCTGGCGCCTCCGGGCCGTCAGACGGCGGTGACGTCCAGGACTGATGTGGTTCTCTGTGTCCTCGGGCCCAGAGCCATCTGTCACACAGCACTTTACATCTGCTGACCCGCCGCCTCACGGTGTACCTTACCACCATTACCACCATTACTGTTAAATATGATCAGCCAGATATAGCAGAGGTTGTACGCAAGCGGTAGAGAGATGGAGAGACAGAGAGAACGAGAGAGGGAGAGGGAGGGAGAGAGAGAGAGGAAGAGAGGAAGAGAGGAAGAGAGGAAGAGAGGAAGAGAGAGACAGAAATAGAAACAGACAGAAATAGAAACAGGCAGAGAGAGAGAGAGAGAGAGAGAGAGAGAGAGGGAGGACAGTGGAGGAGGGATGTGTGTCATGCTGTGTGTGTACTGTGGGTTGGACCACCGTGTGGGACAGGGGCTGTACAGAACCACACAACAAAGACTGGTTCTCTCTCTGGTCTCCTTGGATACGCGCCCGCTCCCCAGCCTCCCCTGTGGGGGAACTTAACAGATGAAGTTGTGGCGTTTGTTGTTTTTTTGCGACGCAAAACTAAAACAAAAACGCTGACTCTCTCCTCACCAGACCCAGACGCAACCTCCCCCCCCCCCTACCCCCGCCCCTCTGTTCTCCCATATCTGTTATGGTGCGTTGTGTCTCTGAAGCGGAGACAAATAAATAGACTTACCCTTTACAGCATTTTATGGAAAAAATCCTCGGCCTGGAATGTGTTTGTGTTGTGGAGGGGAGCAGGGAGGGGACAAATGAAGTTGGTTCCCCTGCAGTACACCTAACCCTGCAGTACACTGCCTTCTACTGTACTGCCAACCTGTCTAACCCTAACCCTGTCCTGTCCTGTCCTGTCCTGTCCTGTCCTGTCCTGGCCTGTCCTACCCTGTCCTGTCCTGTCCTGTCCTGTCCTGTCCTCTCCTGTCCTGTCCTGTCCTGTCCTGTCCTGTCCTGTCCTGTCATGTCTTGTCCTGTCCTGTCCTGTCCTGTCCTGTCCTGTCCTGTCCTGTCCTGTCCTGTCCTGTCCTGTCCTGTCCTGTCCTGTCCTGTCCTGTCCTGTCCTGTCCTGTCCTGTCCTGTCCTGTCCTGTCCTGTCCTGTCCTGTCCTGTCCTGTCCTGTCCTGTCCTGTCCTGTCCTGTCCTACCCTGTCCTGTCCTGTCCTGTCCTGTCCTGTCCTGTCCCCTCCTGTCCTGTCCTGTCCTGTCCTGTCCTGTCCTGTCCTGTCCTGTCCTGTCCTGTCCTGTCCCATCGTAAAACGTTGTGTGTTTCTGGGTGAAATGCACCTTCTTTTTTTTACTAAATATCTCCTATTCTTGCCCATTCATCTACCCTACCACCCCCACAGCTATATGCCGTAGCCCCCCCCCCCCCCCCCCCCCCCCCATCCAGGCTATATGCCCCCCCCCCCCTCCATGCGCCTGGCTGGGTTTGTGATTAACTCCGGAGCCATGGGCAGGCGTTCTAATTAAACATTGATAGTGTTATTGGTGCGGACGCGGGGCCCTGCGCTCAATCACCATGGCAGCTGTGATTACAGTACGCTCCCTGGGATCAACTGATGGATTTTTTCTTTCCAGAATATTCCAGGGCTGTGATGGCTAGCTGGGTCCAGGGGCTATAGGGGGTGGGGGAGGGAGGGAGGGAGGGAGGCAGGGAGGCAGGGAGGGAGGGAGGTGAGAACGCAGGTCAGAGTTGTGTAAATGATCCAGACCTTAATATAGAGAAGCCCCGTCGCCCTCCATTAGGACACGTCCCAACATGATGGACTACACTACCCAGAGGCCCCCTGGGGACCGCGCTGCTCAGCCTGCCTGTACAGTAACACTTCCAGGGACACGCTAACGCTAACCTTGCACACTGGAGGCGCCGAGGGAAACAGGCTACGTCAAGAAGTATCAGAAGGACAGAAAGGAAACAAAGCCAGCAGTATGACTAGTGTTGTTCCGATACCGATACTAGTAGCGGCATGGCCACCGATACGCACAAAAATGCTGGTATCGGTATCGGCGAGTACTAACAATAATAACACCCGATACCAAACTTTCACTATCGCGGAAAAACAAACACGCAACTGTGGTTGTCGAGGAGAGGAGCGGTGGAGCGGCGAGGCTCACCTCAGGTAACCTGCTGTCCCTTCCAGCTGCTCAGAGCCCAAGCTAAGCTATGCTACCGGGGCAACGTTCGGAAAGTCCCCCTGAGAGCGCCGGAGCGCACACTGGGCTCCGACGTCATAAACGGACCGAGGAATCCGATTGGACAAGAGGCGTTCCACGAGTGCCGATCAGTTTCCCAGAGCGACTTTTACCAACACAGCCCTCAGACATATAGACTACGCCACTCCGCTTAAAGCGATACAACCCACAGCCAAGATAGGACACATTTTACACATTTTACAGGAAAAACATATCGACCTTAATCGATATTTATTTCGGTTGCACAGTCTAGCACCGCCACCGGCGTGCTGGAGAGAGTTCAAATAATAATAATAATGTCCGATAGAACACTACTGGCGCGCGGCCGCTTCTCCGAGTCCCGCCCAGCTGTTCCCCTTTTGGGATAGTTCTCGGCTCCGTCTCCGCGCCACACCCCCTTTCGGGATCTGCTGTTGTGGCGCTCCGTCTCTCCGTCTCTCTCTCTCTCTCTCTCTCTCTCTCTCTCTCTCTCTCTCTCTCTCTCTCTGTCTGTGTGTCTCCGTGCGGCAGGTACTTCCTGCCTCCTTCCTTCTCCCGAGGAGAAGTTTTCTCTATGTTTGTTTGAATTGTTTACATATGCAGAACACAGAACACACATGCATTAGTGGTGCAGGAAGGCCTACTGTCACAGCGGAGTGTACGCGACGCGCTGGCCAATGGGAGAAAGATCATCGGCCACTTCAAGCATTCCCCACTGGCCACTTCACGTCTGCAAACTGTACAGACTGAACTTGGAATGCCTAAAAACATGTTTTTTTGTTTTGTTTTTTCAAACGCCGTGGTATCGGATCGGTACTCGGTATCGGCAAGTACTGCACAGTCAGGTATCGGTATCGGTATCGGGATCAAAAAATGGTATCGGAACAACACTAAGTATGACCCCGGCCGGCTGGGTCGCTCCACCCTGAGGCCCGCTCCACCCTGAGGCCCGCTCCACCCTGAGGCCTGCTCCACCCTGAGGCCCGCTCCACCCTGAGACCCGCTCCACCCTGAGGCCCGCTCCACCCTGAGGCCTGCTCCACCCTCCAGACCCACTCCACCCTGAGGCCCGCTCCACCCTGAGACCCGCTCCACCCTGAGGCCCGCTCCACCCTGAGGCCTGCTCCACTCTGAGGCCCGCTCCACCCCCAGACCCACTCCACCCTGAGGCCCGCTCCACCCTGAGGCCCGCTCCACCCTGAGACCCGCTCCACCCTGAGACCCGCTCCACCCTGAGGCCCGCTCCACCCTGAGGCCCGCTCCACCCTGAGACCCGCTCCACCCTGAGGCCCGCTCCACCCTGAGGCCCGCTCCACCCTGAGGCCCGCTCCACCCTGAGACCCGCTCCACCCTGAGACCCGCTCCACCCTGAGACCCGCTCCACCCTGAGGCCCGCTCCACCCTGAGACCCGCTCCACCCTGAGGCCCGCTCCACCCTGAGGCCCGCTCCACCTTGAGGCCCGCTCCACCCTGAGGCCCGCTCCACCCTGAGACCCGCTCCACCCTGAGATCCGCTCCACCCTGAGACCCGCTCCACCCTGAGACCCGCTCCACCCTGAGGCCCGCTCCACCCTGAGACCCGCTCCACCCTGAGGCCCGCTCCACCCTGAGGCCCGCTCCACCTTGAGACCCGCTCCACCCTGAGATCCGCTCCACCCTGAGGCCCGCTCCGTCCTCACTCTCACATATCCCACATGACTCACAACACTGAACTACTAGGGAGACAGAGGAGAGGCGGGGGGGGGGAATGAAATGAAAGAGAGGGAGAGGGAGAGAGAAAGGGAAAGGGAAAGAGAGAGAGAGAGAAAGGGAAAGGGAAAGAGAGAGAGAGAGAGATGGAGAGAGAGAGTGAAGCATTCCATTACAGCAGAGTGGCCTGTGGTCTGTGGTCGCCTGCCTGTTGCAGTATTAAAAGCAGACTTGTTTTTACTCATATTTTACCCTAATGGTTCCATCCACGCACCTTAATATCCACTCTTAGTTCGCTGACTGTGTGTGTGTGTGTGTGTGTGTGTGTGTGTGTGTGTGTGTGTGTGTGTGAATGCTATCGATGTCTGGGGGACTTTTTATGCTGTTGAATATTTCATATCCTGGACGTTCCATTTGGGTTTTGATGAGGAGGGTTAGGTGTTAATGTTTACCACGTGAAGTGATGGCGATGGTGACACGGGAGTCTGAACAGGCTCTAACAGCTAACATGGTGCTAGGTACAGCCGCCACAACACGGCTAGCGGCTAGCGGCTAACGCACGGGCCGTTAAACAGTGGAGTGAAGTCACGGGAGTTTGGGTTTTATGATGAAAGCACTTGTTCGCCTAGACTCAATCAATAGCACGCGCTGATACGCTAGGTATGTAGGCTAGGCTTTCAGTCTCTCTCTCTGTCTCTCACTCTCCCTCTCTGTCTCTCTCTCCACCCCCCCCCCCTCTCTCTCTCCCCCTCTCTCTCTTTTTCATGCTAGCCCATAAATCGTGTAAACTAGCCATGAGGGAGGGAGGTAGGAGGAGCGGGAGGGAACAGAAGATGAATGCCCATACACATTTACACCCTATTCTCCTAGGCTCTACATCACTGAAATTGAGAAGTGAGAAATGGTGTGTGTGTGTGTGGGGGGGGGCGGTGTTGCTCTCTGCTGGAGCTCCTGTGGGGGTGGTATGGTTGTTAGTGGTGGCACTGTGTGTGTGTGTGTGTGTGTGTGTGTGTGTGTGTGTGCGCCCGCGCGTGCGTGTTGCGTGCCCCTCAGGTCCTGGTAGGTAGCCCGCTGCTGGGCGGCAGCCATGTTGTTTTTCTCAGGCGTGCCCCTGAGTGGCTGGCTTGGCCCGTTCCCACCGCCTCATCCCTCTGGAATGCCTGGCCCTCCCCCCCCCCCCCCTTAAGCACGTTATAACAAAGGCACGTTAATGCTTTTTTGTCTCTATTTAATCCGCCACTGTGGAACCTCCTTCATCAACGTGTGGTTGTTAGACTCTCTGGAATCCCAGCATGCATCACTCTGCTCCCAGCATCCTTCACTCGGCTCCCAGCATGCATCACTCTGCTCCCAGCATGCTTCACTCCTGCCAGAGAACACAGACACAGTCGATCTGAGGTGGGCTGGGCTGGGGGGGAGAGCAAAGGATACAATGAATGGCACGTGTGTGTGTGTGTGTGTGTGTGTGTGTGTGTGTGTGTGTTGCCTGCGGTCTGTCATCTTCTATGTCTGAGTATGTGAACAGAAGGCCCCGTCAGACGAAACATTCCCAAACAATCAAATCCACCGCAACTTTATTGATTTACAAACCCTGAACGGCCAAACGAGACAAAGGCTGTTGTTGTTGCTGTTTCTGCAGCAGAGGCGGCCGCTGTGTTGACAACGGGAAGGAACATTGAACAGCCGTGTGGAAAGCCTGGTGTGTGTCTTCTGTTTCTGAGAGGGAGAGAGAGAGAGAGAGAGAGAGAGAGAGAGAGAGAGAGAGAGAGAGAGAGAGAGAGAGTGAGAGAGAGAGAGAGAGAGAGAGAGAGAGGGAGGGAGAGATTGATTTGTGTGTGTGTGTGTGTGTGTGTTTGTGTGTGTGTCTGTCTCTCTGTGTGTGACTGTGTGTGTGTGTGTGTGTGCGCGTGTGTGTGTCTGTGTGTGTCTGTCTGTGGGTCTGTCTGTCTGTGTGTGTGTGTGTGTGTCTGTGTGTCTGTGTCTGTGTGTGTGTGTGTGTGTGTGTGTGTGTGTCAGTCTGTCTGTGTGTATGTGTGTGTGTGTGTGTGTGAGGGCTGACTGACAGCATGTTATCTCTGGTCTCAGACCTCCGCAGGTCAATGCCTCAACACAACGTCTGAGAGACGAGCTGTGTGTGTGTGTGTGTGTGTGTGTGTGTGTGTGTGTGTGTGTGTCTGAGAGATGAGCAGGGAGGACGGGTCTCTCCGCCTGGTCTCAGCCAGCGTCTGATAAGAGGATGATGTGTCTGGGAGGAGGGGAGGGAGGGGAGGGAGGAGAGGGAGGAGGGGAGGAGGGGAGGAGGAGAGGGAGGAGGGGAGGGGAGGAGAGAGAGGAGAGGAGAGGGAGGAGATGGAGGGGAGGAGAGAGAGGAGGAGGAGAGGAGAGGCTGCTGGGATTGAGCTGTGGAGACGTGACGCTGCGTTGGATAGATTGGTAGACGACGGCGTTCTGGATCGAATGCCTGTGCAGTGACACTGTCGTTGTAACGTGATCATAAAACAACGTTGTGTTCATCTTCTGTATTTCCATCCATATTATTAAGTATTTTTTCTCGTTACTGTTTGATGTCTTTCCTACACACCTCCTCACCCCCCCCCCCCACCCACTGCACTGTTTCTCTCCCAGAAAATATATAAATAAATAATGCTAACGAACAAATGTTTAATTATTGTTCATTCTTCTAGCATGGTAAATGGTAAATGGACTGCACTTATATAGCGCCTTTATCCAAAGCGCTTTAACAGCCTCTCATTCACACATTCACACACCAATGGCGGCAAGCTACCATGCAAGGCGCCAGCCGGCCCGCTCACTGGGAGCAATTTGGGGTTCAGTGTCTTGCCCAAGGACACTTCGACATGTGGCCAGCCGGGGCTCGAACCGCCAATCTGACAACCATGCGATCATTAGACGGCAGCTCTACCTCCTGAGACACAGCCGCCCCATGGTGACTGCCAGTGGCCCCTGGTCCAAACCCTGGTCTAACCCATGTTTTGTCTTGTGGTGGTCATGTTGTGGTTCTGACCGTGCTGTGTGGTCATGTTGTGGTCATGTTGTGTTGCAGCAGTGTGGTCCGTATCCAGCAGCTGAGGAGGGAGTATCTCCAAGCGCGGAGGGAGGGGAGGGAGGGGGCCGCCCCCGCATACGAGGAGCTGGAGGCCAGGAGACGCCCTGACTACGACCAGCACCGGGTGAGTCCTTATTACACCCTTGTTACACCCTTATTACACCCTTATTACAACCCTATTACACCCTTATTACAACCCTATTACACCCTTATTACAACCCTATTACACCCTTATTACACCCTTATTACACCCTTATTACAACCCTATTACAACCTTATTACACCCTTATTACACCCTTATTACAACCCTATTACAACCTTATTACACCCTTATTACAACCCTATTACACCCTTATTACACCCTTATTACAACCCTATTACAACCTTATTACACCCTTATTACACCCTTATTACAACCCTATAACAACCTTTTATTCAAATCTAGGGTTAGACAGTCTCCCTGGAGTAACTTAGGGTTAGACAGTCTCCCTGGAGTAATTGAGGGCTGAGGGCCTTACTCAAGGACACACTAGTGATGGTGTTCCCAGGTCTTACTCAAGGACACACTAGTGATGGTGTTCCCAGGTCTTACTCAAGGACACACTAGTGGTGGTGTTCCCAGGTCTTACTCAAGGACACACTAGTGGTGGTGTTCCCAGGTCTTACTCAAGAACACACTAGTGGTCGTGTTCCCAGGTCTTACTCCAGGACACACTAGTGATGGTGTTCCCAGGTCTTACTCCAGGACACACTAGTGGTGGTGTTCCCAGGTCTTACTCAAGGACACACTAGTGGTGGTGTTCCCAGGTCTTACTCAAGGACACACTAGTGATGGTGTTCCCAGGTCTTACTCAAGGACACACTAGTGGTGGTGTTCCCAGGTCTTACTCAAGGACACACTAGTGGTGGTGTTCCCAGGTCTTACTCAAGGACACACTAGTGGTGGTGTTCCCAGGTCTTACTCAAGGACACACTAGTGGTGGTGTTCCCAGGTCTTACTCCAGGACACACTAGTGATGGTGTTCCCAGGTCTTACTCAAGGACACACTAGTGATGGTGTTCCCTGGCAGGATTTGAACTCCCAAATCACCAGTCCAACTCACTATCCACTAGACCACCTCTACCTCACATAAGAGGCTTATTACAACCATATAACAACCTTAAAACTAACCACACACACACACACACACACACACACACACCACTCAAACAACACACACACACACACACACACCACTCAAACAACACACACACACACACACACACCACTCAAACAACACACACACACACACACCACACACACAACAAACACACACCCCAAGGCTTATAAGGTCTCCCAGAGTTCACCCAGCTGAGGGTTGTTGTGCTGCTGAATCCAGGGCTTTGTTGGGACACACACACACACACAGCCGCTCAGAAAGACCCACACACACACACAATGCTGCCTTTTATACACGGCGGCGGCGGGTGTATTTGGAGTAAAGTAATATACTGTAGTATCAGTTGGTTCTCCTCAAGCCTGTTCTCCCTATCAGCAGATCTGACACACACACACGCTGACAGAGAAAAGCCCCTCTCTCTCTCGCCGTCTCAGAGATGAAAATGAACACCGACAGACCGGCCGACCGACGTGTCTGATTTGCTTTTTTTATATCAGAGCGATCTGTGTTCCGGTGTCCTGATGGGACACCCCCGGCCGTGTCACAAGATAGTCATTCAATTTGTTTTTGTGGCAACTGAGGGCGTTGTTAGGGTCGCTGTTAGGTAACTTGGGCGGGGGGGGGGGGGGGGTGGGGTGGAGGATGGGTGAGTTAGCTGAGTTTTTGGTTGAGGAAGTTGCGCTAAATTGACGGCAATGAGCTAAATGGAAGATTTACAACTTGTTAAAAATAAAAAAATACAGGATTCAGAGAGAGAGACCGGGGCGATTCATAAAACGTTCGGGGCTAGTTAGCCTACTTGTGTTAGTACTAGTCTACTAGTACTCTCCTCACCCCCTCCCTCCACGACTCTCTTAACCCCCCCCCTCCCCCCTCCCTCCACGACTCTCTTAACCCCCCCCCTCCCCCTCCCTCCACGACTCTCTTAACCCCCCCCCTCCCCCTCCCTCCACGACTCTCTTAACCCCCCCCTCCCCACTCCCTCCACGACTCTCTTAACCCCCCCCTCCCCCCTCCCTCCACGACTCTCTTAACCCCCCCCTCCCCACTCCCTCCACGACTCTCTTAACCTCCCCCCTCCCTCCATGACTCTCTTAACCTCCCCCCTCCCTCCACGACTCTCTTAACCCCCCCCCTCCCCCCTCCCTCCATGACTCTCTTAACCCCCCCCCCTCCCCCCTCCCTCCATGACTCTCTTAACCCCCCCACCTCCCCCCTCCCTCCATGACTCTCTTAACCCCCCCCCTCCCCCCTCCCTCCATGACTCTCTTAACCCCCCCACCTCCCCCCTCCCTCCATGACTCTCTTAACCCCCCCACCTCCCCCCTCCCTCCACGACTCTCTTAACCCCCCCTCCCTCCATGACTCTCTTAACCCCCCCCCCTCCCCCCTCCCTCCATGACTCTCTTAACCCCCCCCTCCCCCCTCCCTCCACGACTCTCTTAACCCCCCCCTCCCCCCTCCCTCCATGACTCTCTTAACCCCCCCCCTCCCCCCTCCCTCCATGACTCTCTTAACCTCCTCCCCCCTCCCTCCATGACTCTCTTAACCCCCCCCCCCTCCCCCCTCCCTCCACGACTCTCCAAACGAGTGAAGCAGCAGAGACAATCAGAGGAACAGCAAGGCGAGCCAGCGATACGATGTTACGATGCTGGAGATGAGTCGGCCTCCGCGCCCTCGTAAGCGGTCAGATCCACCGGGGGTCTCGCTCCCCCCCTCAACGTAACTCCGCCACCCCCCCTCGTCTGGAATCAATAGTCACTTAAACCTTCCTCTCAGAAACACTTAAAGCCCTCTCCCTCTCAGAGAAAAACAGATGAGGAAAGTTTGTTTTGTTTGCAATTAGGGAGCGTTGCAGAGGTGTATGCCGGCGGATGAAGACGGGATTAAACCCTGCGAACAGCAATCACCCAGCTAACGAGCAGACTCATTAAGCAAGATGCATTTATTAATTAGGAGACTAAGTCATTATTTATGTGTTTGTTTATTCAGCGACAAAGAGGCAGGGGGAAGTTTTTGTTTTTTTACGGGGGTAGGCTAAATCTACTGAAATGAGTCTGGAGGAAGGGAGGGAGGGAGAGAAGGAGGGAGAGAGGGAGAGAGAGAGGTAGAGAGAGAGGGGGGGAGGGAGAAAGATGAGAGAGAGAGAGAGAGAGAGAGAGGGAGGGAGGGAGAAAGAGAGAGTGTTTTTGACCATGTATGGAGGTGTAGTCATAGTGATTTATGGTCGTCACTCGTGTTTGGAATCTCATGTTTAGGTAGAAACAATTATCACTCAACAAAAGGCTCACTGTGTGTGTGTGTGTGTGTGTGTGAGAGAGAGTGTGTGTGTGTGAGGAGAGTGTGTGTGTGTGTGTGTGTGAGTGTCTGAAAAACAACACTAGACGTTTTCCCCAAGACGAGGGGAGCTAAATCAACACAGTACTGTTACAGCCGCCCAGCTACTACACACACACACACACACACACACACACACACACTCCTCACACATACATACATACACACAGACACACACACACGCATACACACACACACACACTCCTCACACATACATACATACATACACACAGACACACACACGCATACACACACACACACACTCCTCACACACACATACATACATACATACACACAGACACACACACACACACACACACACACACACTCCTCACACATACATACATACACACACACACACACACACACACACACACACACACACACACATACACACACACACACACACACTCCTCACACACACACACACACACACACATACACACACACACACACAACCTCACCGGGGCTGTTGCTTCTCAACAATATAAATACCGCTCCTCCCCAGAGAGCAGATATGGCTCGTATTGTTATCCCGGCCTTGTGATGTGGCCCTGAAGACTCACAACCAAACAAGCGTTTCTGGACGGTCCAGTCTTCTCTGTGGCTCTGTGGCGTGTTTAGACCATCGACGGTCGTCCTGAGGAGAGAAACATCCATTTGGGTCGGCTTGGTTTGGGACGATCCTTCACTGTCTGACCCCGCTGGCGGCTGACGCACATCCGTGTCTCCAGACGTCCAACGTGACGTAAACACTAATTGTACTTGTCTCTTTCCAGCACTAAGCAGAGTTTACTGACGCCCCCTCTCTCTCTTGTGTAAATGTTTGTGGTTTGGCTTTATCCCTCCCTGTGTGGAAGACGTGATACTCACCCCTGAGACAGACAGACGGACAGACGGACGGACGGACGGACGGACAGATAGAGATCGAGAAAGAGAGAGATAGATAGATAGATAGATAGATAGATAGATAGATAAATAGGTAGATAGGTAGATAGATAGATAGATACATAGATAGATAGATAGATAGATACATAGATAGATAGATAGATACATAGATAGATAGATAGATAGATAGATAGATAGATCTTTATTTAGTCAGGACAGTGCACATTAATGAAGTATGGTGACAGTAAATATGCCGGATTTAGCTGTGAGTTAATTTGCATCCCTAGTCCTCAAACTCACCCCTGTGACTCACCCCTCCCTGTGACTCACCCCTCCCTGAGACTCTCCCCTGAGACTCACCCCTGAGACTCACCCCTGTGACTCACCCCTGTGACTCACCCCTCCCTGAGACTCACCCCTGAGACTCACCCCTGAGACTCACCCCTCTGACTCACCCCTGTGACTCACCCCTGTGACTCACCCCTCCCTGAGACTCACCCCTGTGACTCACCCCTGTGACTCACCCCTCCCTGAGACTCACCCCTCCCGGTGACTCACCCCTCCCTGTGACTCACCCCTCCCTGAGACTCACCCCTGAGACTCACCCCTCTGGAAGGACGGGAGATTCCCAGACAACTCTTGTCTCAACGTGCTGTCCTCTTGTCCTCCCTCTGTGTCGGCCACACCAGGGGTCAGAGTTGTTTTTCCTTCCGATACTTCAGATTGCGCTTGCTTTAGTTTCCCTGAGTGCAATAAAACCCAGTGGTATTATAAACCCAGAAAGGGCGTCCCCCCTTCACCCATCCAGACTGCCAGGCAATCTAAATCAAGCAGACCTCAGGCAATGGAACGAAAACCAGCCCCACCCGAGTGTGTGTCTGTGTGTCTGTGAGTGTGTGTCTGTGTCTGTCTCTCTGTCTCTCTGTCTCTCTGTCTCTGTGTGTCTGTGTGTCTGTGTCTCTGTCTCTGTCTCTGTCTCTGTCTCTGTCTGTGTCTCTGTCTCTGTCTGTGTCTGTGTCTGTGTCTGTGTCTCTGTCTCTGTGTCTGTCTCTGTCTCTGTCTCTGTCTCTGTCTGTGTCTGTCTCTGTCTGTGTCTGTGTCTGTGTCTGTCTGTGTGTGTGTGGTAGAAGAGTGTTTACCAGTTGGCCTGGATGCCGCCCCCAACTACCCCCCAGGCCGTGGGTCTGCCAACCCAGGGAGGGAGGCTCGGCCAGCGGGCAGACAGACAGGACAGCCTGGGGTGGGAGTCGAGGCCTAGGCTCGCTGGAGGGAGTCCGGAGGAAAATGAGAGGGCATTGCCTTGCCTGACATTGACTCTGCTCTATCATCTCCTTATCAGCCCCCCCACCTCCCCCGCTCCCCCCAGGCCTCCTCCCCAGCCCTCAGATCCACTGACAGGACCGTCGCTATGCCAACCGTGCACAATGCATCACTGTGGTATCGCCGGCAAGCAGCTGACCTGGGTGGAAGGAATCCAGCTACTCCATTTCCTGTCTGAGGAGAAGATCCTCACATGAATGTTTTTTTTTTCTTCATAGGGAACCACCTCACTATGACCACATCATGACAAGATCAAACGTCTTATTCACCGGTGTTGTTTTCCCCAAGTCAGCGTTCGTGCGTCCACAGCAGCTGTGTTCAGGTCTCAGACAGGAGGTCATGGTTAGCTGATAGGATGGCTGTAATGTAATTCAGGCCCACAGACAGTTGTCAGTTGTGGGTTGTGGGTTCGATTCCCGCTGGGACCATTATGCTGAGTATTTCACTCACTGACTTGTAAGTCGCTGGAGTTGGATCAAAGCGTAAGCTAAATGGTGTGTGTTATATTGTTGCATCTGGGGGCGGCTGTGGTTGAGGAGGGAGAGGCTGTGTCTCAGGAGGTAGAGGCTGGTGGAGGGAGAGGCTGTGTCTCAGGAGGTAGAGGCTGTGGCTCAGGAGGTAGAGGCTGGTGGAGGTAGAGGCTGTGTTTCAGGAGGTAGAGGCTGTGTCTCAGGAGGTAGAGGCTGTGTCTCAGGAGGTAGAGGCTGTGGCTCAGGAGGTAGAGGCTGTGTCTCAGGAGGTAGAGGCTGGTGGAGGTAGAGGCTGGTGAAGGTAGTGTCTCAGGAGGTAGAGGCTGTGGCTCAGGAGGTAGAGGCTGGTGGAGGTAGAGGCTGTGTTTCAGGAGGTAGAGGCTGTGTCTCAGGAGGTAGAGGCTGTGTCTCAGGAGGTAGAGGCTGTGTCTCAGGAGGTAGAGGCTGTGGCTCAGGAGGTAGAGGCTGTGTCTCAGGAGGTAGAGGCTGGTGGAGGTAGAGGCTGGTGAAGGTAGCGTCTCAGGAGGTAGAGGCTGTGGCTCAGGAGGTAGAGGCTGGTGGAGGTAGAGGCTGTGTTTCAGGAGGTAGAGGCTGTGTATCAGGAGGTAGAGGCTGTGTCTCAGGAGGTAGAGGCTGTGTCTCAGGAGGTAGAGGCTGTGTCTCAGGAGGTAGAGCCGGCGTTTAATGATCGCAAGGTTGGGTTAGGGTTAGGGTTACATGTCGAAGTGTCCTTGGGCAAGACATTGAACCCCAAAATTGCTCCCAGTGAGCGGGCCGGCCGGCGCCTTGCATGGTAGCTTGCCGCCATTGGTGTGTGAATGTGTGTGTGAATGGGTGAATGAGAGGCCGTTGTAAAGCGCTTTGGATAAAGGCGCTCTATAAGTGCAGTCCATTATATCAGGTTATGTAGGTGATAGGTTAGATCTCAGGCCTGGGTTGTGTGGTGGTTTGAATGGAGAGGAAGTGGCGTGTTCCGTGGACAATGGCTCTGCGGCCGGTCTGGCCTTGGGGCTGTGTGCATGAGCTCATAACGGTTTCTGTGTTGAACGTTAAACTACATGTTTTTATTCAAATGTTCATGCTGGATTAAGGGTTAAGAATACATGGGATAAAAACAGCGGCGGTGGAATTGGGGAGGTGGTGGGGGGGGGACGGGGGGGGGGTGTGCATGGGATTCCCACATCTAAAATCACAGAGAACAGGAAATGTTTTGATCTGAATGCTGAATGTGGATACGACTGGTGCGACCCTAAGGGGATCCCGGCTCCAACACCTGGCTGTGTGTGAGGGGCTTGGAAGAGACCAGTGTGTCAGCACTCTGTGGTCCCCAAAAAAACCAAAAAAACAACAAAACAAAGTGATGCTTTCTTCTCCGTGTCAGACGGCCATGTTGTGTGTCAGCTGTCAGGCCAAGAGTCCCCAATTAGTGACCGGCGGCTATTCCCAGCACTAATGAACTCAGCTCTAAATCAACTTTGTGCCGAACAAGAGAAGTCACTTCATCTTTTCAAAGCCCTTTCTCTCTTTCGTTCCTGCACACGGAGCCGTGGGAATGTTTGGCATGTAGGTCAGGCTTTGGCCATGGATGTAGCGTCCCTGTGTGCTGGTTGTCTTGTGACTTGTTGTCTTGTTTAGGACGCTGTAACGTTGTTAGCATAGGAATGCTAACGGGCTACCAACTGCCGTTTCGGTCAACGTGAAGTAGTGTGAGAGTGTTCCGCCGAGTCAACGTGAAGTAACCGTGAGAGTGTTCCGTACCAGTAAACGTGAAATAGCGTGAGAGTGTTCCGTACCAGTAAACGTGAAATAGCGTGAGAGTGTTCCGTACCAGTAAACGTGAAATAGCGTGAGAGTGTTCCGTACCAGTAAACGTGAAATAGCGTGAGAGTGTTCTGTACGATTCAGTTGGTCAACGTGAAGTCATAATAATAATAATAATAATAATAATAATTCATTGTATTTATATAGCGCTTTTCCGGGGCTCAAAGTAGCTGACAATATGGGAAAAACTGAAAACACAGAAACAACAAGCAACAGATAACATGAGCACATAGAACAGTTAACGAACAGTGGAACAATTAACACATCAATGTCCAGGGGGTGGGTGGCAGGGTTAGGGGAGATGGTTAGGGGTAGGGGAGGTTGTATGCATGGGAGAACAGGGAGGTTTTGAGGTGGGATTTAAAAGTGGAGAGTGAGTCTCTGAGTGGTTGAGGGAGAGAGTTCCAGAGGTGGGGTGCAGCTTGTGAAAAGGCACGGTCTCCGAAAGCCATTGAGTTTCGAGGGTGGGACAGTGAGTGTGAGAATGTTTTGTACCAGCCTGTGCGTTCCTCTGGGGCCTGCGGAGCGGGCAGCAACTAAGGATTCAACCCGCGTGAGGAAGTCTCACAAATCTGTCATGGCCGCTGTCCTTCCGTCCGTCCGTCTCTCACGGGAGCCGCTGCCTCTCCACTTCCTCCAAGGCCGGCCCGGCCCGACCTGACCCCGCCGTTCCCTTTGGTCTCTCTACCTCCCTGTGAAGGCCGAGGTCGAGATGAAACGGATCGCTTTGGAACAATAGAGAGAGACGCTTCTGTCTGTGATCTGTTCTAGAAAGTTATATTTTTTCCCTCAGTGAGTTCAGTGAGTTGAATGTGTATCACACTTCCTGGTTCGGCGTTGCCCTGGGACACAGCCCCCCTGTCCCCCTGTCCCCTCCCGTGTCACCTTGGCGACTCGATTCCTTTTAAGTGTCCGACTTCACACAATGGGGGAAAAACTCCCGGCTATTCCCGTCACTTACTGGGCTTTCCCAACAGCGAGCCAGGAGACACTTCCAGTGAGGTATATTTCGAATACGTGCCGAGCTAAAACCATGAAGCACCTCGCTATGTTTAACATGAGAACAGCCGTGCCTTTTTTACCTACTATAAGAGCCGCCTCGGGGGTCAAATGACCATAATCTTTACAATGGAACAGCTGCTATTTACACAATACGACCACTAGTCGGCGCATCTTGTAAATTAGCCTGCCTCCTACACAGAGAAACTAGCAAAATAGCTTCATACTAGCTTATCCTGATGTGATTTAGAAAATGTAAGGATACTGGGTGGTAGAATGCACATACAGTATCTAGGAAAAGCCATGAAAGGAGGGTCCTGAAATTTGATCGACTACAAAGATATACAATATTTTTTTACTCACAGGGTCAAATGACCTCGCCCACGGCTGTTTGGTTGCTAATGTGTTTCACTTGTGTGTGTTGCTCCTGCAATCCCCCAGTATGCTGAACTCCAGCACCGGTACTGTGGATCGCTGACCCTGCTGACCCTCATGTTAATGTGCGTTCTGAACACTATCTGCATGAGTCTGACCTCAGGGGTGGCTGACATGGTGAGGGGGAGGGAGAGGGGGGGGGAGGTGAGGAGGTAGAGTAGTTGAGGAAGGAGGGAGGGGGGTGAGGAAGGATGGAGGGAGGGGTGTTAAGCTCCACCTGCTGCGTTGCGTCAACTCGCCATCGGCGTTGCGTCAACTTCCCGTTGTCCAAGCTCCACCTGCTGCGTTGCGTCAACGTTGCGTCAACGTCAACGTTCTACTCTAGCTCCACTGGCTAGCTCGTACTTGGAGCTGTCCGTGGTACCACATGGTACAATTGGTCCCATTGTGACGTCTGCGTCCACCGTCAAAAATCAAACTTTTTTGAATGTCTACTTTGGACGCAGCCATCGGACGCAACGCTGACGCAACGCAGCAGGTGGAGCACCTTTCATTGATTACAATTTGATCCCAATTTCGGACGCAACGCACATTAGACGCAACGCTGACGCAACGCTCGATGGCCATGGTGGAGCTAGGAGGGAGGTGTGAAGGGGGGAGGTGTGGAAGGAGAGGAGGAGGGAGAGTAGGTGAGGAGGGAAGGAGGAGAGGAGGGGGTTGATGAAGGAGGGGGGGAGGGAGGGAGAGTAGGTGAGGAGGGAAGGAGGGAGAGGAGGGGGGTTGATGAAGGAGGGGGGAGGGAGGGAGAGTAGGTGAGGAGGGAAGGAGGGAGAGGAGGGGGGTTGATGAAGGAGGGGGGAGGGAGGGAGAGTAGGTGAGGAGGGAAGGAGGGAGAGGAGGAGGAGGGAGGGAGAGGAGAATGGTGGTGAGGGGGGAGGTGGGGAAGGGGGAGGGAGAGAGAGGAGGAGGAGAGGGGCGGGAGGGAGGGAGGTGAGGAGGGAGGTGGGGAGGGAGTGGGAGGGGGGGAGAGGAGGGGAGGGAGTGGGAGGGGGGGGAGAGGAGGAGAGGGGTGAGGTGGGAGGGAGAGAAGGAGAGGGAGAGGTGTTAAGGGGGGGGGGGTCCAGAGGGCATTCAGGTCTCCATGTTGAACGCCACCCAGTCTAAATGTGTCAACTCTGACTCAGAATCGGAGAATCTGGTACAAAGGCAGACTGGGGGGGGGGGGGGGGGGGGGGGGCGTCTGTCAACGGAGACGACCGAACAATGAAAACCCATTTCTTTCCTCTGTGTCTGTCAGAGTGACTGGGAGAGACGGACACTGTGTTCCGTGACTAAGACGTCCGTCTGATCGTCAGTCGTCAGCTTTTCCTCGGCGTCCCGCTCTTAGCGTCTCTTAACCGGCGGGAAACGCAGCCAGCGGTGGAGTGCGGGGCTGCGGGGGGCGGGGGCTGCCTTCAGACACGGGGCTAGCGCATTCAGATAC
>NW_027662353.1:0-108315 GCF_963989245.1 Nansenia antarctica | reverse complement strand
GCTGTTCTGAAAGTGTCCAAGCGGCCTTTTGATTGATTGATTGATTGATTGAAAACTTTATTAGAAGATTTGCAGAAGTAGGTACATGAAAGTACACATTACATACAAGGTCAACTAACAGGATAAAAACCCAAGAAAGCCACTGGCTTATTTCAATTGGGGTCCTTGATTCTCAATTCATCGTTACATGTAAGACAGACAAAAAAGCTAGTACTATCTACAAGATAATACAGACAAATAACTATTACTATCTACAAGATAAACACACATCCATCATGGGAAGAACAATACAACAAAACATAAGGTATGTACAGCGGGTAGGACAGGTGGGGACATACACCACAGGTGGGGGCGGGGGACAAAACACAAAGTATGTACAGTGGGTAGTTCGGGTCTTTTAATCTGATTTTTGATTTAGAGGGTCCAGTTACGGATTGCAGCCTCCTGTAAATGTTTTTTGAGAGTGGTTTTGAAGGTGGGCAGTGTTTTGCACTCCTTTAAGATTATAGGAAGGGCGTTCCACATTTTTACTGCATAGTTTGCAAACGAGTTTAACCCCTTGTTTGTGGTGCAACGCGGTTGAACGTGGTTCGTGGAGCTTCCTCTGGTGTTGTATGTGTGGACGTTGTTCACTTTTTGGAAGTATGTTGACAGGTACTTGGGTGTCTTTGTGGTGTAGCGTATCTTGAAGACCAGGCCCAGTGCAAGCTGCTGCACTCTGTCAACTACTCGTAGCCAATCAAGGCTCAAAAAATGAGCAGCGGTTAGATGTGTCCTAGGGTTGAGGCCTAGCAGAAGCCTAACCAGTTTATTTTGGGCTGTCTGGAGTCTTGTTTTATGGGCCTTTGTGGTTCTATAGTACCATGATGTTACGGCATAGTCGAAGTGACATTGAATGAGAGCTCCTGTTAGGGTCCTCAGTGTGTTTTTACTGACAAGTGAGGATATCCTGTACAAGAATCTAGTTCTATGGTTCACTTTTTTGATTACTTTTGCTGCCATTTTATCTCCGGAAAGATTTGCCTCTAAGATGGAGCCCAGGTATGTAATATCCTCTTTTCTTGTGATATTAATGTTACCCACTTTTATTTTAAAATTTTCAGCCTTTCTGAGTTTAGATGGGGATCCGTATAGGATGGTTTCAGTTTTACCTAGGTGTATTGATAGTTTATTGTCAGCTAGCCAGATGCAGATTCTACTCAGTTCAGTGCTTAGCGCTTTTTCCACCTGCAATATGTCCCTGTCAGAGACCAGCAGAGCCGAGTCATCCGCGAACAGGAACAAATTGCAATCACATGCTGATGACATGTCATTCACATATATTAGGAACAGTAAAGGTCCCAAAATGCTTCCTTGTGGAACGCCGCAGGTCACTGGGAGGGGGGGGGACAGTGTTCCGTTCACACTAACCACCTGTTCCCTCCCCTCTAAGTAGGATTGCATCCAGCTCACCGATGTTCTATCGAACCCAATTGCTTTCAGTTTATCTAACAATATGTGGTGATCTACTGTGTCGAAGGCCTTCTGGAGGTCCAGCATGACCATGCCGCAGTACTTGCCCGAGTCCACCTCATGGTTGATGTGGTCGTTCAAATAGAGAAGGCATGTGTCAGTGGAATGGGATGTTCTGAATCCTGATTGAAATTCATACATCAGCTTTTTTTCGGTAAGGTACCTATCGACCTGTTCATAAACTATTTTTTCCATAAGTTTCGAGATGGAATTAAGAATAGAAACAGGTCGGTAGTTGCCTGGGTCTAATTTGCTTCCTTTTTTATACAGTGGGGTTACCCTTGCTATTTTAAAGTCAAGGGGGACGTGTCCCTGTTTGATGGAGAGGTTTATTATGTGGGTGATGATTGGGGTAATGGAGGCAGCTGAGTCTTTTAGAAATCTGGCTGGAATATTGTCATGGCCCGTGGCCTTTTCTGAGTGTAGAGCGCCTAGCTTTTTAAACACCTCATCGTTTGACACCATGGAGAGTTTAAAATCATCATTGCGTACACCCAGTTTATTGTAGAACTCACGGATGTGCTCTACACCATAACGCCCTGAGTGGGGTGGTAGATTGTTAACTAATTTAGTGGCTATGGTTGTAAAGAAAGTGTTTAAGCACTTAGCCACATCCAGCTTGTCTGTAAGGAGAGAATCACCAGATTTGATGCTGATGTTTGTAGACCTGGTTTTGAGCTTTTGACTGCAACCTAGTTGGCTATTAAGTAGCTTCCAAAGGTCACGTGGTTTGTTTAAGTTTTCTTCGATTTTGTTATCGAGGTATTCTTTCTTAGCAGATTTGGTCATGGTAATTACCTGATTGCATAGTTTGTTGCATTGTTTTTTAATTTTCTCAAAGTGGGTTTTGTGATCTTCGTTTAAGTGTTTCACTAATTTTGATTTGCATTTTTGAACTTCAGAGCATTTTAGGTCTCTGACTTTCATAGCATTTAGAATGTCCGAATTCATCCATGGTTCCGATCGGGTTTTAACCCTGGTGGTTCTCATGGGGGCTATACTGTCAATAATATTTAGGAATTTGGTTTTGAAACCTAGCCATGCCTCTTCAACCTGTGTGCATTTTAGTTCATCAAACCAGTCTTGATTCTCCAGTTTATGGTTTAAGGCCTCACTAGAATAGGATTTAAGGGATCTAGTGGTTATAGTTTTATGACCGCCAGCCTTGGGTTTTTGTTTTTTACGAGTGCAAAAGATCATGTAATGATCACTTAGCCCACATACAATAACCCCACTCTTGGAGATTTTGGACTCATCCGATGTTAGAATGAGCCTGTTCTTAGAACATTCAAGAACATGAATGCCTGTTCTTAGAGTGGACTGTTTTTTGCATTCGTTCTCAAGTTATATCAAACTATCAAAGTGTTGTTTTCTGCCTTTCACGAGCACATTTTGACTTGTTGAATAATCCTATAATGTAACTCTAAATGACAATCAGAGCAACTTGAATTGCGTGTGTGCAGCCTTTTGCTCAAAAGTGATCAACGTTTCGTTTTCAGAGTCTCTTTTGACAATCTCTTCGAGAGCTGTTTTCAGTCATTAACAGAGCTGTTCTGAAAGTGTCCAAGCGGCCTGTTCTTAGAGTGGACTGTTTTTTGCATTCGTTCTCAAGTTATATCAAACTATCAAAGTGTTGTTTTCTGCCTTTCACGAGCACATTTTGACTTGTTGTTGAATAATCCTATAATGTAACTCTAAATGACAATCAGAGCAACTTGAATTGCGTGTGTGCAGCCTTTTGCTCAAAAGTGATCAACGTTTCGTTTTCGGAGTCTCTTTTGACAATCTCTTCGAGAGCTGTTTTCAGTCATTAACAGAGCTGTTCTGAAAGTGTCCAAGCGGCCTGTTCTTAGAGTGGACTGTTTTTTGCATTCGTTCTCAAGTTATATCAAACTATCAAAGTGTTGTTTTCTGCCTTTCACGAGCACATTTTGACTTGTTGTTGAATAATCATATAATGTAACTCTAAATGACAATCAGAGCAACTTGAATTGCGTGTGTGCAGCCTTTTGCTCAAAAGTGATCAACGTTTCGTTTTCAGAGTCTCTTTTGACAATCTCTTCGAGAGCTGTTTTCAGTCATTAACAGAGCTGTTCTGAAAGTGTCCAAGCGGCCTGTTCTTAGAGTGGACTGTTTTTTGCATTCGTTCTCAAGTTATATCAAACTATCAAAGTGTTGTTTTCTGCCTTTCACGAGCACATTTTGACTTGTTGTTGAATAATCCTATAATGTAACTCTAAATGACAATCAGAGCAACTTGAATTGCGTGTGTGCAGCCTTTTGCTCAAAAGTGATCAACGTTTCGTTTTCAGAGTCTCTTTTGACAATCTCTTCGAGAGCTGTTTTCAGTCATTAACAGAGCTGTTCTGAAAGTGTCCAAGCGGCCTGTTCTTAGAGTGGACTGTTTTTTGCATTCGTTCTCAAGTTATATCAAACTATCAAAGTGTTGTTTTCTGCCTTTCTCGAGCACATTTTGACTTGTTGTTGAATAATCCTACAATGTAACTCTAAATGACAATCAGAGCAACTTGAATTGCGTGTGTGCAGCCTTTTGCTCAAAAGTGATCAACGTTTCGTTTTCGGAGTCTCTTTTGACAATCTCTTCGAGAGCTGTTTTCAGTCATTAACAGAGCTGTTCTGAAAGTGTCCAAGCGGCCTGTTCTTAGAGTGGACTGTTTTTTGCATTCGTTCTCAAGTTATATCAAACTATCAAAGTGTTGTTTTCTGCCTTTCACGAGCACATTTTGACTTGTTGTTGAATAATCCTATAATGTAACTCTAAATGACAATCAGAGCAACTTGAATTGCGTGTGTGCAGCCTTTTGCTCAAAAGTGATCAACGTTTCGTTTTCGGAGTCTCTTTTGACAATCTCTTCGAGAGCTGTTTTCAGTCATTAACAGAGCTGTTCTGAAAGTGTCCAAGCGGCCTGTTCTTAGAGTGGACTGTTTTTTGCATTCGTTCTCAAGTTATATCAAACTATCAAAGTGTTGTTTTCTGCCTTTCACGAGCACATTTTGACTTGTTGTTGAATAATCCTATAATGTAACTCTAAATGACAATCAGAGCAACTTGAATTGCGTGTGTGCAGCCTTTTGCTCAAAAGTGATCAACGTTTCGTTTTCAGAGTCTCTTTTGACAATCTCTTCGAGAGCTGTTTTCAGTCATTAACAGAGCTGTTCTGAAAGTGTCCAAGCGGCCTGTTCTTAGAGTGGACTGTTTTTTGCATTCGTTCTCAAGTTATATCAAACTATCAAAGTGTTGTTTTCTGCCTTTCACGAGCACATTTTGACTTGTTGTTGAATAATCCTATAATGTAACTCTAAATGACAATCAGAGCAACTTGAATTGCGTGTGTGCAGCCTTTTGCTCAAAAGTGATCAACGTTTCGTTTTCAGAGTCTCTTTTGACAATCTCTTCGAGAGCTGTTTTCAGTCATTAACAGAGCTGTTCTGAAAGTGTCCATCGGCCTGTTCTTAGAGTGGACTGTTTTTTGCATTCGTTCTCAAGTTATATCAAACTATCAAAGTGTTGTTTTCTGCCTTTCACGAGCACATTTTGACTTGTTGTTGAATAATCCTATAATGTAACTCTAAATGACAATCAGAGCAACTTGAATTGCGTGTGTGCAGCCTTTTGCTCAAAAGTGATCAACGTTTCGTTTTCGGAGTCTCTTTTGACAATCTCTTCGAGAGCTGTTTTCAGTCATTAACAGAACTGTTCTGAAAGTGTCCAAGCGGCCTGTTCTTAGAGTGGACTGTTTTTTGCATTCGTTCTCAAGTTATATCAAACTATCAAAGTGTTGTTTTCTGCCTTTCACGAGCACATTTTGACTTGTTGTTGAATAATCCTATAATGTAACTCTAAATGACAATCAGAGCAACTTGAATTGCGTGTGTGCAGCCTTTTGCTCAAAAGTGATCAACGTTTCGTTTTCAGAGTCTCTTTTGACAATCTCTTCGAGAGCTGTTTTCAGTCATTAACAGAGCTGTTCTGAAAGTGTCCAAGCGGCCTGTTCTTAGAGTAGACTGTTTTTTGCATTCGTTCTCAAGTTATATCAAACTATCAAAGTGTTGTTTTCTGCCTTTCACGAGCACATTTTGACTTGTTGTTGAATAATCCTATAATGTAACTCTAAATGACAATCAGAGCAACTTGAATTGCGTGTGTGCAGCCTTTTGCTCAAAAGTGATCAACGTTTCGTTTTCGGAGTCTCTTTTGACAATCTCTTCGAGAGCTGTTTTCAGTCATTAACAGAGCTGTTCTGAAAGTGTCCAAGCGGCCTGTTCTGAGAGTGGACTGTTTTTTGCATTCGTTCTCAAGTTCTATCAGTGTTGTTTTCTGCTTTTCTGGAGCACATTTTGACTTGTTGCTGAATGCTCCTATAATGTAACTCTAAATGACAATCAGAGCAACCTGAATTGCGTGTGTGCAGCCTTTTGCTCAAAAGTGATCAACGTTTCGTTTTCGGAGTCTCTTTTGACAATCTCTTCGAGAGCTGTTTTCAGTCATTAACAGAGCTGTTCTGAAAGTGTCCAAGCGGCCTGTTCTTAGAGTGGACTGTTTTTTGCATTCGTTCTCAAGTTATATCAAACTATCAAAGTGTTGTTTTCTGCCTTTCACGAGCACATTTTGACTTGTTGTTGAATAATCCTATAATGTAACTCTAAATGACAATCAGAGCAACTTGAATTGCGTGTGTGCAGCCTTTTGCTCAAAAGTGATCAACGTTTCGTTTTCGGAGTCTCTTTTGACAATCTCTTCGAGAGCTGTTTTCAGTCATTAACAGAGCTGTTCTGAAAGTGTCCAAGCGGCCTGTTCTTAGAGTGGACTGTTTTTTGCATTCGTTCTCAAGTTATATCAAACTATCAAAGTGTTGTTTTCTGCCTTTCACGAGCACATTTTGACTTGTTGTTGAATAATCCTATAATGTAACTCTAAATGACAATCAGAGCAACTTGAATTGCGTGTGTGCAGCCTTTTGCTCAAAAGTGATCAACGTTTCGTTTTCGGAGTCTCTTTTGACAATCTCTTCGAGAGCTGTTTTCAGTCATTAACAGAGCTGTTCTGAAAGTGTCCAAGCGGCCTGTTCTGAGAGTGGACTGTTTTTTGCATTCGTTCTCAAGTTCTATCAGTGTTGTTTTCTGCTTTTCTGGAGCACATTTTGACTTGTTGCTGAATGCTCCTATAATGTAACTCTAAATGACAATCAGAGCAACTTGAATTGCGTGTGTGCAGCCTTTTGCTCAAAAGTGATCAACGTTTCGTTTTCGGAGTCTCTTTTGACAATCTCTTCGAGAGCTGTTTTCAGTCATTAACAGAGCTGTTCTGAAAGTGTCCAAGCGGCCTGTTCTTAGAGTGGACTGTTTTTTGCATTCGTTCTCAAGTTATATCAAACTATCAAAGTGTTGTTTTCTGCCTTTCACGAGCACATTTTGACTTGTTGTTGAATAATCCTATAATGTAACTCTAAATGACAATCAGAGCAACTTGAATTGCGTGTGTGCAGCCTTTTGCTCAAAAGTGATCAACGTTTCGTTTTCAGAGTCTCTTTTGACAATCTCTTCGAGAGCTGTTTTCAGTCATTAACAGAGCTGTTCTGAAAGTGTCCAAGCGGCCTGTTCTTAGAGTGGACTGTTTTTTGCATTCGTTCTCAAGTTATATCAAACTATCAAAGTGTTGTTTTCTGCCTTTCACGAGCACATTTTGACTTGTTGTTGAATAATCCTATAATGTAACTCTAAATGACAATCAGAGCGACTTGAATTGCGTGTGTGCAGCCTTTTGCTCAAAAGTGATCAACGTTTCGTTTTCAGAGTCTCTTTTGACAATCTCTTCGAGAGCTGTTTTCAGTCATTAACAGAGCTGTTCTGAAAGTGTCCAAGCGGCCTGTTCTTAGAGTGGACTGTTTTTTGCATTCGTTCTCAAGTTATATCAAACTATCAAAGTGTTGTTTTCTGCCTTTCACGAGCACATTTTGACTTGTTGTTGAATAATCCTATAATGTAACTCTAAATGACAATCAGAGCAACTTGAATTGCGTGTGTGCAGCCTTTTGCTCAAAAGTGATCAACGTTTCGTTTTCGGAGTCTCTTTTGACAATCTCTTCGAGAGCTGTTTTCAGTCATTAACAGAGCTGTTCTGAAAGTGTCCAAGCGGCCTGTTCTTAGAGTGGACTGTTTTTTGCATTCGTTCTCAAGTTATATCAAACTATCAAAGTGTTGTTTTCTGCCTTTCACGAGCACATTTTGACTTGTTGTTGAATAATCCTATAATGTAACTCTAAATGACAATCAGAGCAACTTGAATTGCGTGTGTGCAGCCTTTTGCTCAAAAGTGATCAACGTTTCGTTTTCGGAGTCTCTTTTGACAATCTCTTCGAGAGCTGTTTTCAGTCATTAACAGAGCTGTTCTGAAAGTGTCCAAACGGCCTGTTCTTAGAGTGGACTGTTTTTTGCATTCGTTCTCAAGTTATATCAAACTATCAAAGTGTTGTTTTCTGCCTTTCACGAGCACATTTTGACTTGTTGTTGAATAATCCTATAATGTAACTCTAAATGACAATCAGAGCAACTTGAATTGCGTGTGTGCAGCCTTTTGCTCAAAAGTGATCAACGTTTCGTTTTCGGAGTCTCTTTTGACAATCTCTTCGAGAGCTGTTTTCAGTCATTAACAGAGCTGTACTGAAAGTGTCCAAGCGGCCTGTTCTTAGAGTGGACTGTTTTTTGCATTCGTTCTCAAGTTATATCAAACTATCAAAGTGTTGTTTTCTGCCTTTCACGAGCACATTTTGACTTGTTGTTGAATAATCCTATAATGTAACTCTAAATGACAATCAGAGCAACTTGAATTGCGTGTGTGCAGCCTTTTGCTCAAAAGTGATCAACGTTTCGTTTTCGGAGTCTCTTTTGACAATCTCTTCGAGAGCTGTTTTCAGTCATTAACAGAACTGTTCTGAAAGTGTCCAAGCGGCCTGTTCTTAGAGTGGACTGTTTTTTGCATTCGTTCTCAAGTTATATCAAACTATCAAAGTGTTGTTTTCTGCCTTTCACGAGCACATTTTGACTTGTTGTTGAATAATCCTATAATGTAACTCTAAATGACAATCAGAGCAACTTGAATTGCGTGTGTGCAGCCTTTTGCTCAAAAGTGATCAACGTTTCGTTTTCAGAGTCTCTTTTGACAATCTCTTCGAGAGCTGTTTTCAGTCATTAACAGAGCTGTTCTGAAAGTGTCCAAGCGGCCTGTTCTTAGAGTAGACTGTTTTTTGCATTCGTTCTCAAGTTATATCAAACTATCAAAGTGTTGTTTTCTGCCTTTCACGAGCACATTTTGACTTGTTGTTGAATAATCCTATAATGTAACTCTAAATGACAATCAGAGCAACTTGAATTGCGTGTGTGCAGCCTTTTGCTCAAAAGTGATCAACGTTTCGTTTTCGGAGTCTCTTTTGACAATCTCTTCGAGAGCTGTTTTCAGTCATTAACAGAGCTGTTCTGAAAGTGTCCAAGCGGCCTGTTCTTAGAGTGGACTGTTTTTTGCATTCGTTCTCAAGTTATATCAAACTATCAAAGTGTTGTTTTCTGCCTTTCACGAGCACATTTTGACTTGTTGTTGAATAATCCTATAATGTAACTCTAAATGACAATCAGAGCAACTTGAATTGCGTGTGTGCAGCCTTTTGCTCAAAAGTGATCAACGTTTCGTTTTCGGAGTCTCTTTTGACAATCTCTTCGAGAGCTGTTTTCAGTCATTAACAGAGCTGTTCTGAAAGTGTCCAAGCGGCCTGTTCTGAGAGTGGACTGTTTTTTGCATTCGTTCTCAAGTTCTATCAGTGTTGTTTTCTGCTTTTCTGGAGCACATTTTGACTTGTTGCTGAATGCTCCTATAATGTAACTCTAAATGACAATCAGAGCAACTTGAATTGCGTGTGTGCAGCCTTTTGCTCAAAAGTGATCAACGTTTCGTTTTCGGAGTCTCTTTTGACAATCTCTTCGAGAGCTGTTTTCAGTCATTAACAGAGCTGTTCTGAAAGTGTCCAAGCGGCCTGTTCTTAGAGTGGACTGTTTTTTGCATTCGTTCTCAAGTTATATCAAACTATCAAAGTGTTGTTTTCTGCCTTTCACGAGCACATTTTGACTTGTTGTTGAATAATCCTATAATGTAACTCTAAATGACAATCAGAGCAACTTGAATTGCGTGTGTGCAGCCTTTTGCTCAAAAGTGATCAACGTTTCGTTTTCAGAGTCTCTTTTGACAATCTCTTCGAGAGCTGTTTTCAGTCATTAACAGAGCTGTTCTGAAAGTGTCCAAGCGGCCTGTTCTTAGAGTGGACTGTTTTTTGCATTCGTTCTCAAGTTATATCAAACTATCAAAGTGTTGTTTTCTGCCTTTCACGAGCACATTTTGACTTGTTGTTGAATAATCCTATAATGTAACTCTAAATGACAATCAGAGCAACTTGAATTGCGTGTGTGCAGCCTTTTGCTCAAAAGTGATCAACGTTTCGTTTTCGGAGTCTCTTTTGACAATCTCTTCGAGAGCTGTTTTCAGTCATTAACAGAGCTGTTCTGAAAGTGTCCAAGCGGCCTGTTCTTAGAGTGGACTGTTTTTTGCATTCGTTCTCAAGTTATATCAAACTATCAAAGTGTTGTTTTCTGCCTTTCACGAGCACATTTTGACTTGTTGTTGAATAATCCTATAATGTAACTCTAAATGACAATCAGAGCAACTTGAATTGCGTGTGTGCAGCCTTTTGCTCAAAAGTGATCAACGTTTCGTTTTCGGAGTCTCTTTTGACAATCTCTTCGAGAGCTGTTTTCAGTCATTAACAGAGCTGTTCTGAAAGTGTCCAAGCGGCCTGTTCTGAGAGTGGACTGTTTTTTGCATTCGTTCTCAAGTTCTATCAGTGTTGTTTTCTGCTTTTCTGGAGCACATTTTGACTTGTTGCTGAATGCTCCTATAATGTAACTCTAAATGACAATCAGAGCAACTTGAATTGCGTGTGTGCAGCCTTTTGCTCAAAAGTGATCAACGTTTCGTTTTCGGAGTCTCTTTTGACAATCTCTTCGAGAGCTGTTTTCAGTCATTAACAGAGCTGTTCTGAAAGTGTCCAAGCGGCCTGTTCTTAGAGTGGACTGTTTTTTGCATTCGTTCTCAAGTTATATCAAACTATCAAAGTGTTGTTTTCTGCCTTTCACGAGCACATTTTGACTTGTTGTTGAATAATCCTATAATGTAACTCTAAATGACAATCAGAGCAACTTGAATTGCGTGTGTGCAGCCTTTTGCTCAAAAGTGATCAACGTTTCGTTTTCAGAGTCTCTTTTGACAATCTCTTCGAGAGCTGTTTTCAGTCATTAACAGAGCTGTTCTGAAAGTGTCCAAGCGGCCTGTTCTTAGAGTGGACTGTTTTTTGCATTCGTTCTCAAGTTATATCAAACTATCAAAGTGTTGTTTTCTGCCTTTCACGAGCACATTTTGACTTGTTGTTGAATAATCCTATAATGTAACTCTAAATGACAATCAGAGCAACTTGAATTGCGTGTGTGCAGCCTTTTGCTCAAAAGTGATCAACGTTTCGTTTTCAGAGTCTCTTTTGACAATCTCTTCGAGAGCTGTTTTCAGTCATTAACAGAGCTGTTCTGAAAGTGTCCAAGCGGCCTGTTCTTAGAGTGGACTGTTTTTTGCATTCGTTCTCAAGTTATATCAAACTATCAAAGTGTTGTTTTCTGCCTTTCACGAGCACATTTTGACTTGTTGTTGAATAATCCTATAATGTAACTCTAAATGACAATCAGAGCAACTTGAATTGCGTGTGTGCAGCCTTTTGCTCAAAAGTGATCAACGTTTCGTTTTCAGAGTCTCTTTTGACAATCTCTTCGAGAGCTGTTTTCAGTCATTAACAGAGCTGTTCTGAAAGTGTCCAAGCGGCCTGTTCTTAGAGTGGACTGTTTTTTGCATTCGTTCTCAAGTTATATCAAACTATCAAAGTGTTGTTTTCTGCCTTTCACGAGCACATTTTGACTTGTTGTTGAATAATCCTATAATGTAACTCTAAATGACAATCAGAGCAACTTGAATTGCGTGTGTGCAGCCTTTTGCTCAAAAGTGATCAACGTTTCGTTTTCAGAGTCTCTTTTGACAATCTCTTCGAGAGCTGTTTTCAGTCATTAACAGAGCTGTTCTGAAAGTGTCCAAGCGGCCTGTTCTTAGAGTGGACTGTTTTTTGCATTCGTTCTCAAGTTATATCAAACTATCAAAGTGTTGTTTTCTGCCTTTCACGAGCACATTTTGACTTGTTGTTGAATAATCCTATAATGTAACTCTAAATGACAATCAGAGCAACTTGAATTGCGTGTGTGCAGCCTTTTGCTCAAAAGTGATCAACGTTTCGTTTTCGGAGTCTCTTTTGACAATCTCTTCGAGAGCTGTTTTCAGTCATTAACAGAACTGTTCTGAAAGTGTCCAAGCGGCCTGTTCTTAGAGTGGACTGTTTTTTGCATTCGTTCTCAAGTTATATCAAACTATCAAAGTGTTGTTTTCTGCCTTTCACGAGCACATTTTGACTTGTTGTTGAATAATCCTATAATGTAACTCTAAATGACAATCAGAGCAACTTGAATTGCGTGTGTGCAGCCTTTTGCTCAAAAGTGATCAACGTTTCGTTTTCAGAGTCTCTTTTGACAATCTCTTCGAGAGCTGTTTTCAGTCATTAACAGAGCTGTTCTGAAAGTGTCCAAGCGGCCTGTTCTTAGAGTGGACTGTTTTTTGCATTCGTTCTCAAGTTATATCAAACTATCAAAGTGTTGTTTTCTGCCTTTCACGAGCACATTTTGACTTGTTGTTGAATAATCCTATAATGTAACTCTAAATGACAATCAGAGCAACTTGAATTGCGTGTGTGCAGCCTTTTGCTCAAAAGTGATCAACGTTTCGTTTTCGGAGTCTCTTTTGACAATCTCTTCGAGAGCTGTTTTCAGTCATTAACAGAGCTGTTCTGAAAGTGTCCAAGCGGCCTGTTCTTAGAGTGGACTGTTTTTTGCATTCGTTCTCAAGTTATATCAAACTATCAAAGTGTTGTTTTCTGCCTTTCACGAGCACATTTTGACTTGTTGTTGAATAATCCTATAATGTAACTCTAAATGACAATCAGAGCAACTTGAATTGCGTGTGTGCAGCCTTTTGCTCAAAAGTGATCAACGTTTCGTTTTCAGAATCTCTTTTGACAATCTCTTCGAGAGCTGTTTTCAGTCATTAACAGAGCTGTTCTGAAAGTGTCCAAGCGGCCTGTTCTTAGAGTGGACTGTTTTTTGCATTCGTTCTCAAGTTATATCAAACTATCAAAGTGTTGTTTTCTGCCTTTCACGAGCACATTTTGACTTGTTGTTGAATAATCCTATAATGTAACTCTAAATGACGATCAGAGCAACTTGAATTGCGTGTGTGCAGCCTTTTGCTCAAAAGTGATCAACGTTTCGTTTTCAGAGTCTCTTTTGACAATCTCTTCGAGAGCTGTTTTCAGTCATTAACAGAGCTGTTCTGAAAGTGTCCATCGGCCTGTTCTTAGAGTGGACTGTTTTTTGCATTCGTTCTCAAGTTATATCAAACTATCAAAGTGTTGTTTTCTGCCTTTCACGAGCACATTTTGACTTGTTGTTGAATAATCCTATAATGTAACTCTAAATGACAATCAGAGCAACTTGAATTGCGTGTGTGCAGCCTTTTGCTCAAAAGTGATCAACGTTTCGTTTTCGGAGTCTCTTTTGACAATCTCTTCGAGAGCTGTTTTCAGTCATTAACAGAACTGTTCTGAAAGTGTCCAAGCGGCCTGTTCTTAGAGTGGACTGTTTTTTGCATTCGTTCTCAAGTTATATCAAACTATCAAAGTGTTGTTTTCTGCCTTTCACGAGCACATTTTGACTTGTTGTTGAATAATCCTATAATGTAACTCTAAATGACAATCAGAGCAACTTGAATTGCGTGTGTGCAGCCTTTTGCTCAAAAGTGATCAACGTTTCGTTTTCAGAGTCTCTTTTGACAATCTCTTCGAGAGCTGTTTTCAGTCATTAACAGAGCTGTTCTGAAAGTGTCCAAGCGGCCTGTTCTTAGAGTGGACTGTTTTTTGCATTCGTTCTCAAGTTATATCAAACTATCAAAGTGTTGTTTTCTGCCTTTCACGAGCACATTTTGACTTGTTGTTGAATAATCCTATAATGTAACTCTAAATGACAATCAGAGCAACTTGAATTGCGTGTGTGCAGCCTTTTGCTCAAAAGTGATCAACGTTTCGTTTTCGGAGTCTCTTTTGACAATCTCTTCGAGAGCTGTTTTCAGTCATTAACAGAGCTGTTCTGAAAGTGTCCAAGCGGCCTGTTCTTAGAGTGGACTGTTTTTTGCATTCGTTCTCAAGTTATATCAAACTATCAAAGTGTTGTTTTCTGCCTTTCACGAGCACATTTTGACTTGTTGTTGAATAATCCTATAATGTAACTCTAAATGACAATCAGAGCAACTTGAATTGCGTGTGTGCAGCCTTTTGCTCAAAAGTGATCAACGTTTCGTTTTCAGAATCTCTTTTGACAATCTCTTCGAGAGCTGTTTTCAGTCATTAACAGAGCTGTTCTGAAAGTGTCCAAGCGGCCTGTTCTTAGAGTGGACTGTTTTTTGCATTCGTTCTCAAGTTATATCAAACTATCAAAGTGTTGTTTTCTGCCTTTCACGAGCACATTTTGACTTGTTGTTGAATAATCCTATAATGTAACTCTAAATGACGATCAGAGCAACTTGAATTGCGTGTGTGCAGCCTTTTGCTCAAAAGTGATCAACGTTTCGTTTTCAGAGTCTCTTTTGACAATCTCTTCGAGAGCTGTTTTCAGTCATTAACAGAGCTGTTCTGAAAGTGTCCATCGGCCTGTTCTTAGAGTGGACTGTTTTTTGCATTCGTTCTCAAGTTATATCAAACTATCAAAGTGTTGTTTTCTGCCTTTCACGAGCACATTTTGACTTGTTGTTGAATAATCCTATAATGTAACTCTAAATGACAATCAGAGCAACTTGAATTGCGTGTGTGCAGCCTTTTGCTCAAAAGTGATCAACGTTTCGTTTTCGGAGTCTCTTTTGACAATCTCTTCGAGAGCTGTTTTCAGTCATTAACAGAACTGTTCTGAAAGTGTCCAAGCGGCCTGTTCTTAGAGTGGACTGTTTTTTGCATTCGTTCTCAAGTTATATCAAACTATCAAAGTGTTGTTTTCTGCCTTTCACGAGCACATTTTGACTTGTTGTTGAATAATCCTATAATGTAACTCTAAATGACAATCAGAGCAACTTGAATTGCGTGTGTGCAGCCTTTTGCTCAAAAGTGATCAACGTTTCGTTTTCAGAGTCTCTTTTGACAATCTCTTCGAGAGCTGTTTTCAGTCATTAACAGAGCTGTTCTGAAAGTGTCCAAGCGGCCTGTTCTTAGAGTAGACTGTTTTTTGCATTCGTTCTCAAGTTATATCAAACTATCAAAGTGTTGTTTTCTGCCTTTCACGAGCACATTTTGACTTGTTGTTGAATAATCCTATAATGTAACTCTAAATGACAATCAGAGCAACTTGAATTGCGTGTGTGCAGCCTTTTGCTCAAAAGTGATCAACGTTTCGTTTTCGGAGTCTCTTTTGACAATCTCTTCGAGAGCTGTTTTCAGTCATTAACAGAGCTGTTCTGAAAGTGTCCAAGCGGCCTGTTCTTAGAGTGGACTGTTTTTTGCATTCGTTCTCAAGTTATATCAAACTATCAAAGTGTTGTTTTCTGCCTTTCACGAGCACATTTTGACTTGTTGTTGAATAATCCTATAATGTAACTCTAAATGACAATCAGAGCAACTTGAATTGCGTGTGTGCAGCCTTTTGCTCAAAAGTGATCAACGTTTCGTTTTCGGAGTCTCTTTTGACAATCTCTTCGAGAGCTGTTTTCAGTCATTAACAGAGCTGTTCTGAAAGTGTCCAAGCGGCCTGTTCTGAGAGTGGACTGTTTTTTGCATTCGTTCTCAAGTTCTATCAGTGTTGTTTTCTGCTTTTCTGGAGCACATTTTGACTTGTTGCTGAATGCTCCTATAATGTAACTCTTAATGACAATCAGAGCAACTTGAATTGCGTGTGTGCAGCCTTTTGATCAAAAGTGATCAACGTTTCGTTTTCGGAGTCTCTTTTGACAATCTCTTCGAGAGCTGTTTTCAGTCATTAACAGAGCTGTTCTGAAAGTGTCCAAGCGGCCTGTTCTTAGAGTGGACTGTTTTTTGCATTCGTTCTCAAGTTATATCAAACTATCAAAGTGTTGTTTTCTGCCTTTCACGAGCACATTTTGACTTGTTGTTGAATAATCCTATAATGTAACTCTAAATGACAATCAGAGCAACTTGAATTGCGTGTGTGCAGCCTTTTGCTCAAAAGTGATCAACGTTTCGTTTTCAGAGTCTCTTTTGACAATCTCTTCGAGAGCTGTTTTCAGTCATTAACAGAGCTGTTCTGAAAGTGTCCAAGCGGCCTGTTCTTAGAGTGGACTGTTTTTTGCATTCGTTCTCAAGTTATATCAAACTATCAAAGTGTTGTTTTCTGCCTTTCACGAGCACATTTTGACTTGTTGTTGAATAATCCTATAATGTAACTCTAAATGACAATCAGAGCAACTTGAATTGCGTGTGTGCAGCCTTTTGCTCAAAAGTGATCAACGTTTCGTTTTCAGAGTCTCTTTTGACAATCTCTTCGAGAGCTGTTTTCAGTCATTAACAGAGCTGTTCTGAAAGTGTCCAAGCGGCCTGTTCTTAGAGTGGACTGTTTTTTGCATTCGTTCTCAAGTTATATCAAACTATCAAAGTGTTGTTTTCTGCCTTTCACGAGCACATTTTGACTTGTTGTTGAATAATCCTATAATGTAACTCTAAATGACAATCAGAGCAACTTGAATTGCGTGTGTGCAGCCTTTTGCTCAAAAGTGATCAACGTTTCGTTTTCGGAGTCTCTTTTGACAATCTCTTCGAGAGCTGTTTTCAGTCATTAACAGAGCTGTTCTGAAAGTGTCCAAGCGGCCTGTTCTTAGAGTGGACTGTTTTTTGCATTCGTTCTCAAGTTATATCAAACTATCAAAGTGTTGTTTTCTGCCTTTCACGAGCACATTTTGACTTGTTGTTGAATAATCCTATAATGTAACTCTAAATGACAATCAGAGCAACTTGAATTGCGTGTGTGCAGCCTTTTGCTCAAAAGTGATCAACGTTTCGTTTTCGGAGTCTCTTTTGACAATCTCTTCGAGAGCTGTTTTCAGTCATTAACAGAGCTGTTCTGAAAGTGTCCAAACGGCCTGTTCTTAGAGTGGACTGTTTTTTGCATTCGTTCTCAAGTTATATCAAACTATCAAAGTGTTGTTTTCTGCCTTTCACGAGCACATTTTGACTTGTTGTTGAATAATCCTATAATGTAACTCTAAATGACAATCAGAGCAACTTGAATTGCGTGTGTGCAGCCTTTTGCTCAAAAGTGATCAACGTTTCGTTTTCGGAGTCTCTTTTGACAATCTCTTCGAGAGCTGTTTTCAGTCATTAACAGAGCTGTTCTGAAAGTGTCCAAGCGGCCTGTTCTTAGAGTGGACTGTTTTTTGCATTCGTTCTCAAGTTATATCAAACTATCAAAGTGTTGTTTTCTGCCTTTCACGAGCACATTTTGACTTGTTGTTGAATAATCCTATAATGTAACTCTAAATGACAAACAGAGCAACTTGAATTGCGTGTGTGCAGCCTTTTGCTCAAAAGTGATCAACGTTTCGTTTTCGGAGTCTCTTTTGACAATCTCTTCGAGAGCTGTTTTCAGTCATTAACAGAGCTGTTCTGAACGTGTCCAAGCGGCCTGTTCTTAGAGTGGACTGTTTTTTGCATTCGTTCTCAAGTTATATCAAAGTGTTGTTTTCTGCCTTTCTCGAGCACATTTTGACTTGTTGTTGAATGCTCCTATAATGTAACTCTAAATGACAATCAGAGCAACTTGAATTGCGTGTGTGCAGCCTTTTGCTCAAAAGTGATCAACGTTTCGTTTTTGGAGTCTCTTTTGACAATCTCTTCGAGAGCTGTTTTCAGTCATTAACAGAGCTGTTCTGAAAGTGTCCAAGCGGCCTGTTCTTAGAGTGGACTGTTTTTTGCATTCGTTCTCAAGTTATATCAAACTATCAAAGTGTTGTTTTCTGCCTTTCACGAGCACATTTTGACTTGTTTTTGAATAATCCTATAATGTAACTCTAAATGACAATCAGAGCAACTTGAATTGCGTGTGTGCAGCCTTTTGCTCAAAAGTGATCAACGTTTCGTTTTCGGAGTCTCTTTTGACAATCTCTTCGAGAGCTGTTTTCAGTCATTAACAGAGCTGTTCTGAAAGTGTCCAAGCGGCCTGTTCTTAGAGTGGACTGTTTTTTGCATTCGTTCTCAAGTTATATCAAACTATCAAAGTGTTGTTTTCTGCCTTTCACGAGCACATTTTGACTTGTTGTTGAATAATCCTATAATGTAACTCTAAATGAAAATCAGAGCAACTTGAATTGCGTGTGTGCAGCCTTTTGCTCAAAAGTGATCAACGTTTCGTTTGCTGAGTCTCTTTTGACAATCTCTTCGAGAGCTGTTTTCAGTCATTAACAGAGCTGTTCTGAAAGTGTCCAAGCGGCCTGTTCTTAGAGTGGACTGTGTTTTTTGCATTCGTTCTCAAGTTATATCAAACTATCAAAGTGTTGTTTTCTGCCTTTCACGAGCACATTTTGACTTGTTGTTGAATAATCCTATAATGTAACTCTAAATGACAATCAGAGCAACTTGAATTGCGTGTGTGCAGCCTTTTGCTCAAAAGTGATCAACGTTTCGTTTTCGGAGTCTCTTTTGACAATCTCTTCGAGAGCTGTTTTCAGTCATTAACAGAGCTGTTCTGAAAGTGTCCAAGCGGCCTGTTCTTAGAGTGGACTGTTTTTTGCATTCGTTCTCAAGTTATATCAAACTATCAAAGTGTTGTTTTCTGCCTTTCACGAGCACATTTTGACTTGTTGTTGAATAATCCTATAATGTAACTCTAAATGACAATCAGAGCAACTTGAATTGCGTGTGTGCAGCCTTTTGCTCAAAAGTGATCAACGTTTCGTTTTCGGAGTCTCTTTTGACAATCTCTTCGAGAGCTGTTTTCAGTCATTAACAGAGCTGTTCTGAAAGTGTCCAAGCGGCCTGTTCTTAGAGTGGACTGTTTTTTGCATTCGTTCTCAAGTTATATCAAACTATCAAAGTGTTGTTTTCTGCCTTTCACGAGCACATTTTGACTTGTTGTTGAATAATCCTATAATGTAACTCTAAATGACAATCAGAGCAACTTGAATTGCGTGTGTGCAGCCTTTTGCTCAAAAGTGATCAACGTTTCGTTTTCGGAGTCTCTTTTGACAATCTCTTCGAGAGCTGTTTTCAGTCATTAACAGAGCTGTTCTGAAAGTGTCCAAACGGCCTGTTCTTAGAGTGGACTGTTTTTTGCATTCGTTCTCAAGTTATATCAAACTATCAAAGTGTTGTTTTCTGCCTTTCACGAGCACATTTTGACTTGTTGTTGAATAATCCTATAATGTAACTCTAAATGACAATCAGAGCAACTTGAATTGCGTGTGTGCAGCCTTTTGCTCAAAAGTGATCAACGTTTCGTTTTCGGAGTCTCTTTTGACAATCTCTTCGAGAGCTGTTTTCAGTCATTAACAGAGCTGTTCTGAAAGTGTCCAAGCGGCCTGTTCTTAGAGTGGACTGTTTTTTGCATTCGTTCTCAAGTTATATCAAACTATCAAAGTGTTGTTTTCTGCCTTTCACGAGCACATTTTGACTTGTTGTTGAATAATCCTATAATGTAACTCTAAATGACAAACAGAGCAACTTGAATTGCGTGTGTGCAGCCTTTTGCTCAAAAGTGATCAACGTTTCGTTTTCGGAGTCTCTTTTGACAATCTCTTCGAGAGCTGTTTTCAGTCATTAACAGAGCTGTTCTGAACGTGTCCAAGCGGCCTGTTTTTTGCATTCGTTCTCAAGTTATATCAAAGTGTTGTTTTCTGCCTTTCTCGAGCACATTTTGACTTGTTGTTGAATGCTCCTATAATGTAACTCTAAATGACAATCAGAGCAACTTGAATTGCGTGTGTGCAGCCTTTTGCTCAAAAGTGATCAACGTTTCGTTTTTGGAGTCTCTTTTGACAATCTCTTCGAGAGCTGTTTTCAGTCATTAACAGAGCTGTTCTGAAAGTGTCCAAGCGGCCTGTTCTTAGAGTGGACTGTTTTTTGCATTCGTTCTCAAGTTATATCAAACTATCAAAGTGTTGTTTTCTGCCTTTCACGAGCACATTTTGACTTGTTGTTGAATAATCCTATAATGTAACTCTAAATGACAATCAGAGCAACTTGAATTGCGTGTGTGCAGCCTTTTGCTCAAAAGTGATCAACGTTTCGTTTTCGGAGTCTCTTTTGACAATCTCTTCGAGAGCTGTTTTCAGTCATTAACAGAGCTGTTCTGAAAGTGTCCAAGCGGCCTGTTCTTAGAGTGGACTGTTTTTTGCATTCGTTCTTAAGTTATATCAAACTATCAAAGTGTTGTTTTCTGCCTTTCACGAGCACATTTCGACTTGTTGTTGAATAATCCTATAATGTAACTCTAAATGACAATCAGAGCAACTTGAATTGCGTGTGTGCAGCCTTTTGCTCAAAAGTGATCAACGTTTCGTTTGCTGAGTCTCTTTTGACAATCTCTTCGAGAGCTGTTTTCAGTCATTAACAGAGCTGTTCTGAAAGTGTCCAAGCGGCCTGTTCTTAGAGTGGACTGTGTTTTTTGCATTCGTTCTCAAGTTATATCAAACTATCAAAGTGTTGTTTTCTGCCTTTCACGAGCACATTTTGACTTGTTGTTGAATAATCCTATAATGTAACTCTAAATGACAATCAGAGCAACTTGAATTGCGTGTGTGCAGCCTTTTGCTCAAAAGTGATCAACGTTTCGTTTTCAGAGTCTCTTTTGACAATCTCTTCGAGAGCTGTTTTCAGTCATTAACAGAGCTGTTCTGAAAGTGTCCAAGCGGCCTGTTCTTAGAGTGGACTGTTTTTTGCATTCGTTCTCAAGTTATATCAAACTATCAAAGTGTTGTTTTCTGCCTTTCACGAGCACATTTTGACTTGTTGTTGAATAATCCTATAATGTAACTCTAAATGACAATCAGAGCAACTTGAATTGCGTGTGTGCAGCCTTTTGCTCAAAAGTGATCAACGTTTCGTTTTCGGAGTCTCTTTTGACAATCTCTTCGAGAGCTGTTTTCAGTCATTAACAGAGCTGTTCTGAAAGTGTCCAAGCGGCCTGTTCTTAGAGTGGACTGTTTTTTGCATTCGTTCTCAAGTTATATCAAACTATCAAAGTGTTGTTTTCTGCCTTTCACGAGCACATTTTGACTTGTTGTTGAATAATCCTATAATGTAACTCTAAATGACAAACAGAGCAACTTGAATTGCGTGTGTGCAGCCTTTTGCTCAAAAGTGATCAACGTTTCGTTTTCGGAGTCTCTTTTGACAATCTCTTCGAGAGCTGTTTTCAGTCATTAACAGAGCTGTTCTGAACGTGTCCAAGCGGCCTGTTCTTAGAGTGGACTGTTTTTTGCATTCGTTCTCAAGTTATATCAAAGTGTTGTTTTCTGCCTTTCTCGAGCACATTTTGACTTGTTGTTGAATGCTCCTATAATGTAACTCTAAATGACAATCAGAGCAACTTGAATTGCGTGTGTGCAGCCTTTTGCTCAAAAGTGATCAACGTTTCGTTTTTGGAGTCTCTTTTGACAATCTCTTCGAGAGCTGTTTTCAGTCATTAACAGAGCTGTTCTGAAAGTGTCCAAGCGGCCTGTTCTTAGAGTGGACTGTTTTTTGCATTCGTTCTCAAGTTATATCAAACTATCAAAGTGTTGTTTTCTGCCTTTCACGAGCACATTTTGACTTGTTGTTGAATAATCCTATAATGTAACTCTAAATGACAATCAGAGCAACTTGAATTGCGTGTGTGCAGCCTTTTGCTCAAAAGTGATCAACGTTTCGTTTTCGGAGTCTCTTTTGACAATCTCTTCGAGAGCTGTTTTCAGTCATTAACAGAGCTGTTCTGAAAGTGTCCAAGCGGCCTGTTCTTAGAGTGGACTGTTTTTTGCATTCGTTCTTAAGTTATATCAAACTATCAAAGTGTTGTTTTCTGCCTTTCACGAGCACATTTCGACTTGTTGTTGAATAATCCTATAATGTAACTCTAAATGACAATCAGAGCAACTTGAATTGCGTGTGTGCAGCCTTTTGCTCAAAAGTGATCAACGTTTCGTTTGCTGAGTCTCTTTTGACAATCTCTTCGAGAGCTGTTTTCAGTCATTAACAGAGCTGTTCTGAAAGTGTCCAAGCGGCCTGTTCTTAGAGTGGACTGTGTTTTTTGCATTCGTTCTCAAGTTATATCAAACTATCAAAGTGTTGTTTTCTGCCTTTCACGAGCACATTTTGACTTGTTGTTGAATAATCCTATAATGTAACTCTAAATGACAATCAGAGCAACTTGAATTGCGTGTGTGCAGCCTTTTGCTCAAAAGTGATCAACGTTTCGTTTTCAGAGTCTCTTTTGACAATCTCTTCGAGAGCTGTTTTCAGTCATTAACAGAGCTGTTCTGAAAGTGACCAAGCGGCCTGTTCTTAGAGTGGACTGTTTTTTGCATTCGTTCTCAAGTTATATCAAACTATCAAAGTGTTGTTTTCTGCCTTTCACGAGCACATTTTGACTTGTTGTTGAATAATCCTATAATGTAACTCTAAATGACAATCAGAGCAACTTGAATTGCGTGTGTGCAGCCTTTTGCTCAAAAGTGATCAACGTTTCGTTTTCGGAGTCTCTTTTGACAATCTCTTCGAGAGCTGTTTTCAGTCATTAACAGAGCTGTTCTGAAAGTGTCCAAGCGGCCTGTTCTTAGAGTGGACTGTTTTTTGCATTCGTTCTCAAGTTATATCAAACTATCAAAGTGTTGTTTTCTGCCTTTCACGAGCACATTTTGACTTGTTGTTGAATAATCCTATAATGTAACTCTAAATGACAATCAGAGCAACTTGAATTGCGTGAGTGCAGCCTTTTGCTCAAAAGTGATCAACGTTTCGTTTTCGGAGTCTCTTTTGACAATCTCTTCGAGAGCTGTTTTCAGTCATTAACAGAACTGTTCTGAAAGTGTCCAAGCGGCCTGTTCTTAGAGTGGACTGTTTTTTGCATTCGTTCTCAAGTTATATCAAACTATCAAAGTGTTGTTTTCTGCCTTTCACGAGCACATTTTGACTTGTTGTTGAATAATCCTATAATGTAACTCTAAATGACAATCAGAGCAACTTGAATTGCGTGTGTGCAGCCTTTTGCTCAAAAGTGATCAACGTTTCGTTTTCGGAGTCTCTTTTGACAATCTCTTCGAGAGCTGTTTTCAGTCATTAACAGAGCTGTTCTGAAAGTGTCCAAGCGGCCTGTTCTTAGAGTGGACTGTTTTTTGCATTCGTTCTCAAGTTATATCAAACTATCAAAGTGTTGTTTTCTGCCTTTCACGAGCACATTTTGACTTGTTGTTGAATAATCCTATAAGGTAACTCTAAATGACAATCAGAGCAACTTGAATTGCGTGTGTGCAGCCTTTTGCTCAAAAGTGATCAACGTTTCGTTTTCGGAGTCTCTTTTGACAATCTCTTCGAGAGCTGTTTTCAGTCATTAACAGAGCTGTTCTGAAAGTGTCCAAGCAGCCTGTTCTTAGAGTGGACTGTTTTTTGCATTCGTTCTCAAGTTATATCAAACTATCAAAGTGTTGTTTTCTGCCTTTCACGAGCACATTTTGACTTGTTGTTGAATAATCCTATAATGTAACTCTAAATGACAATCAGAGCAACTTGAATTGCGTGTGTGCAGCCTTTTGCTCAAAAGTGATCAACGTTTCGTTTTCGGAGTCTCTTTTGACAATCTCTTCGAGAGCTGTTTTCAGTCATTAACAGAGCTGTTCTGAAAGTGTCCAAGCGGCCTGTTCTTAGAGTGGACTGTTTTTTGCATTCGTTCTCAAGTTATATCAAACTATCAAAGTGTTGTTTTCTGCCTTTCACGAGCACATTTTGACTTGTTGTTGAATAATCCTATAATGTAACTCTAAATGACAATCAGAGCAACTTGAATTGCGTGTGTGCAGCCTTTTGCTCAAAAGTGATCAACGTTTCGTTTTCGGAGTCTCTTTTGACAATCTCTTCGAGAGCTGTTTTCAGTCATTAACAGAGCTGTTCTGAAAGTGTCCAAGCGGCCTGTTCTTAGAGTGGACTGTTTTTTGCATTCGTTCTCAAGTTATATCAAACTATCAAAGTGTTGTTTTCTGCCTTTCACGAGCACATTTTGACTTGTTGTTGAATAATCCTATAATGTAACTCTAAATGACAATCAGAGCAACTTGAATTGCGTGTGTGCAGCCTTTTGCTCAAAAGTGATCAACGTTTCGTTTTCGGAGTCTCTTTTGACAATCTCTTCGAGAGCTGTTTTCAGTCATTAACAGAGCTGTTCTGAAAGTGTCCAAGCGGCCTGTTCTTAGAGTGGACTGTGTTTTTTGCATTCGTTCTCAAGTTATATCAAACTATCAAAGTGTTGTTTTCTGCCTTTCACGAGCACATTTTGACTTGTTGTTGAATAATCCTATAATGTAACTCTAAATGACAATCAGAGCAACTTGAATTGCGTGTGTGCAGCCTTTTGCTCAAAAGTGATCAACGTTTCGTTTTCAGAGTCTCTTTTGACAATCTCTTCGAGAGCTGTTTTCAGTCATTAACAGAGCTGTTCTGAAAGTGTCCAAGCGGCCTGTTCTTAGAGTGGACTGTTTTTTGCATTCGTTCTCAAGTTATATCAAACTATCAAAGTGTTGTTTTCTGCCTTTCACGAGCACATTTTGACTTGTTGTTGAATAATCCTATAATGTAACTCTAAATGACAATCAGAGCAACTTGAATTGCGTGTGTGCAGCCTTTTGCTCAAAAGTGATCAACGTTTCGTTTTCGGAGTCTCTTTTGACAATCTCTTCGAGAGCTGTTTTCAGTCATTAACAGAGCTGTTCTGAAAGTGTCCAAGCGGCCTGTTCTTAGAGTGGACTGTTTTTTGCATTCGTTCTCAAGTTATATCAAACTATCAAAGTGTTGTTTTCTGCCTTTCACGAGCACATTTTGACTTGTTGTTGAATAATCCTATAATGTAACTCTAAATGACAATCAGAGCAACTTGAATTGCGTGAGTGCAGCCTTTTGCTCAAAAGTGATCAACGTTTCGTTTTCGGAGTCTCTTTTGACAATCTCTTCGAGAGCTGTTTTCAGTCATTAACAGAGCTGTTCTGAAAGTGTCCAAGCGGCCTGTTCTTAGAGTGGACTGTTTTTTGCATTCGTTCTCAAGTTATATCAAACTATCAAAGTGTTGTTTTCTGCCTTTCACGAGCACATTTTGACTTGTTGTTGAATAATCCTATAATGTAACTCTAAATGACAATCAGAGCAACTTGAATTGCGTGTGTGCAGCCTTTTGCTCAAAAGTGATCAACGTTTCGTTTTCGGAGTCTCTTTTGACAATCTCTTCGAGAGCTGCTTTCAGTCATTAACAGAGCTGTTCTGAAAGTGTCCAAGCGGCCTGTTCTTAGAGTGGACTGTTTTTTGCATTCGTTCTCAAGTTATATCAAACTATCAAAGTGTTGTTTTCTGCCTTTCACGAGCACATTTTGACTTGTTGTTGAATAATCCTATAAGGTAACTCTAAATGACAATCAGAGCAACTTGAATTGCGTGTGTGCAGCCTTTTGCTCAAAAGTGATCAACGTTTCGTTTTCGGAGTCTCTTTTGACAATCTCTTCGAGAGCTGTTTTCAGTCATTAACAGAGCTGTTCTGAAAGTGTCCAAGCGGCCTGTTCTTAGAGTGGACTGTTTTTTGCATTCGTTCTCAAGTTATATCAAACTATCAAAGTGTTGTTTTCTGCCTTTCACGAGCACATTTTGACTTGTTGTTGAATAATCCTATAATGTAACTCTAAATGACAATCAGAGCAACTTGAATTGCGTGTGTGCAGCCTTTTGCTCAAAAGTGATCAACGTTTCGTTTTCGGAGTCTCTTTTGACAATCTCTTCGAGAGCTGTTTTCAGTCATTAACAGAGCTGTTCTGAAAGTGTCCAAGCGGCCTGTTCTTAGAGTGGACTGTTTTTTGCATTCGTTCTCAAGTTATATCAAACTATCAAAGTGTTGTTTTCTGCCTTTCACGAGCACATTTTGACTTGTTGTTGAATAATCCTATAATGTAACTCTAAATGACAATCAGAGCAACTTGAATTGCGTGTGTGCAGCCTTTTGCTCAAAAGTGATCAACGTTTCGTTTTCGGAGTCTCTTTTGACAATCTCTTCGAGAGCTGTTTTCAGTCATTAACAGAGCTGTTCTGAAAGTGTCCAAGCGGCCTGTTCTTAGAGTGGACTGTTTTTTGCATTCGTTCTCAAGTTATATCAAACTATCAAAGTGTTGTTTTCTGCCTTTCACGAGCACATTTTGACTTGTTGTTGAATAATCCTATAATGTAACTCTAAATGACAATCAGAGCAACTTGAATTGCGTGTGTGCAGCCTTTTGCTGAAAAGTGATCAACGTTTCGTTTTCGGAGTCTCTTTTGACAATCTCTTCGAGAGCTGTTTTCAGTCATTAACAGAGCTGTTCTGAAAGTGTCCAAACGGCCTGTTCTTAGAGTGGACTGTTTTTTGCATTCGTTCTCAAGTTATATCAAACTATCAAAGTGTTGTTTTCTGCCTTTCACGAGCACATTTTGACTTGTTGTTGAATAATCCTATAATGTAACTCTAAATGACAATCAGAGCAACTTGAATTGCGTGTGTGCAGCCTTTTGCTCAAAAGTGATCAACGTTTCGTTTTCGGAGTCTCTTTTGACAATCTCTTCGAGAGCTGTTTTCAGTCATTAACAGAGCTGTTCTGAACGTGTCCAAGCGGCCTGTTCTTAGAGTGGACTGTTTTTTGCATTCGTTCTCAAGTTATATCAAAGTGTTGTTTTCTGCCTTTCTCGAGCACATTTTGACTTGTTGTTGAATGCTCCTATAATGTAACTCTAAATGACAATCAGAGCAACTTGAATTGCGTGTGTGCAGCCTTTTGCTCAAAAGTGATCAACGTTTCGTTTTTGGAGTCTCTTTTGACAATCTCTTCGAGAGCTGTTTTCAGTCATTAACAGAGCTGTTCTGAAAGTGTCCAAGCGGCCTGTTCTTAGAGTGGACTGTTTTTTGCATTCGTTCTCAAGTTATATCAAACTATCAAAGTGTTGTTTTCTGCCTTTCACGAGCACATTTTGACTTGTTGTTGAATAATCCTATAATGTAACTCTAAATGACAATCAGAGCAACTTGAATTGCGTGTGTGCAGCCTTTTGCTCAAAAGTGATCAACGTTTCGTTTTCGGAGTCTCTTTTGACAATCTCTTCGAGAGCTGTTTTCAGTCATTAACAGAGCTGTTCTGAAAGTGTCCAAGCGGCCTGTTCTTAGAGTGGACTGTTTTTTGCATTCGTTCTTAAGTTATATCAAACTATCAAAGTGTTGTTTTCTGCCTTTCACGAGCACATTTCGACTTGTTGTTGAATAATCCTATAATGTAACTCTAAATGACAATCAGAGCAACTTGAATTGCGTGTGTGCAGCCTTTTGCTCAAAAGTGATCAACGTTTCGTTTGCTGAGTCTCTTTTGACAATCTCTTCGAGAGCTGTTTTCAGTCATTAACAGAGCTGTTCTGAAAGTGTCCAAGCGGCCTGTTCTTAGAGTGGACTGTGTTTTTTGCATTCGTTCTCAAGTTATATCAAACTATCAAAGTGTTGTTTTCTGCCTTTCACGAGCACATTTTGACTTGTTGTTGAATAATCCTATAATGTAACTCTAAATGACAATCAGAGCAACTTGAATTGCGTGTGTGCAGCCTTTTGCTCAAAAGTGATCAACGTTTCGTTTTCAGAGTCTCTTTTGACAATCTCTTCGAGAGCTGTTTTCAGTCATTAACAGAGCTGTTCTGAAAGTGTCCAAGCGGCCTGTTCTTAGAGTGGACTGTTTTTTGCATTCGTTCTCAAGTTATATCAAACTATCAAAGTGTTGTTTTCTGCCTTTCACGAGCACATTTTGACTTGTTGTTGAATAATCCTATAATGTAACTCTAAATGACAATCAGAGCAACTTGAATTGCGTGTGTGCAGCCTTTTGCTCAAAAGTGATCAACGTTTCGTTTTCGGAGTCTCTTTTGACAATCTCTTCGAGAGCTGTTTTCAGTCATTAACAGAGCTGTTCTGAAAGTGTCCAAGCGGCCTGTTCTTAGAGTGGACTGTTTTTTGCATTCGTTCTCAAGTTATATCAAACTATCAAAGTGTTGTTTTCTGCCTTTCACGAGCACATTTTGACTTGTTGTTGAATAATCCTATAATGTAACTCTAAATGACAAACAGAGCAACTTGAATTGCGTGTGTGCAGCCTTTTGCTCAAAAGTGATCAACGTTTCGTTTTCGGAGTCTCTTTTGACAATCTCTTCGAGAGCTGTTTTCAGTCATTAACAGAGCTGTTCTGAACGTGTCCAAGCGGCCTGTTCTTAGAGTGGACTGTTTTTTGCATTCGTTCTCAAGTTATATCAAAGTGTTGTTTTCTGCCTTTCTCGAGCACATTTTGACTTGTTGTTGAATGCTCCTATAATGTAACTCTAAATGACAATCAGAGCAACTTGAATTGCGTGTGTGCAGCCTTTTGCTCAAAAGTGATCAACGTTTCGTTTTTGGAGTCTCTTTTGACAATCTCTTCGAGAGCTGTTTTCAGTCATTAACAGAGCTGTTCTGAAAGTGTCCAAGCGGCCTGTTCTTAGAGTGGACTGTTTTTTGCATTCGTTCTCAAGTTATATCAAACTATCAAAGTGTTGTTTTCTGCCTTTCACGAGCACATTTTGACTTGTTGTTGAATAATCCTATAATGTAACTCTAAATGACAATCAGAGCAACTTGAATTGCGTGTGTGCAGCCTTTTGCTCAAAAGTGATCAACGTTTCGTTTTCGGAGTCTCTTTTGACAATCTCTTCGAGAGCTGTTTTCAGTCATTAACAGAGCTGTTCTGAAAGTGTCCAAGCGGCCTGTTCTTAGAGTGGACTGTTTTTTGCATTCGTTCTTAAGTTATATCAAACTATCAAAGTGTTGTTTTCTGCCTTTCACGAGCACATTTCGACTTGTTGTTGAATAATCCTATAATGTAACTCTAAATGACAATCAGAGCAACTTGAATTGCGTGTGTGCAGCCTTTTGCTCAAAAGTGATCAACGTTTCGTTTGCTGAGTCTCTTTTGACAATCTCTTCGAGAGCTGTTTTCAGTCATTAACAGAGCTGTTCTGAAAGTGTCCAAGCGGCCTGTTCTTAGAGTGGACTGTGTTTTTTGCATTCGTTCTCAAGTTATATCAAACTATCAAAGTGTTGTTTTCTGCCTTTCACGAGCACATTTTGACTTGTTGTTGAATAATCCTATAATGTAACTCTAAATGACAATCAGAGCAACTTGAATTGCGTGTGTGCAGCCTTTTGCTCAAAAGTGATCAACGTTTCGTTTTCAGAGTCTCTTTTGACAATCTCTTCGAGAGCTGTTTTCAGTCATTAACAGAGCTGTTCTGAAAGTGTCCAAGCGGCCTGTTCTTAGAGTGGACTGTTTTTTGCATTCGTTCTCAAGTTATATCAAACTATCAAAGTGTTGTTTTCTGCCTTTCACGAGCACATTTTGACTTGTTGTTGAATAATCCTATAATGTAACTCTAAATGACAATCAGAGCAACTTGAATTGCGTGTGTGCAGCCTTTTGCTCAAAAGTGATCAACGTTTCGTTTTCGGAGTCTCTTTTGACAATCTCTTCGAGAGCTGTTTTCAGTCATTAACAGAGCTGTTCTGAAAGTGTCCAAGCGGCCTGTTCTTAGAGTGGACTGTTTTTTGCATTCGTTCTCAAGTTATAGCAAACTATCAAAGTGTTGTTTTCTGCCTTTCACGAGCACATTTTGACTTGTTGTTGAATAATCCTATAATGTAACTCTAAATGACAAACAGAGCAACTTGAATTGCGTGTGTGCAGCCTTTTGCTCAAAAGTGATCAACGTTTCGTTTTCGGAGTCTCTTTTGACAATCTCTTCGAGAGCTGTTTTCAGTCATTAACAGAGCTGTTCTGAACGTGTCCAAGCGGCCTGTTCTTAGAGTGGACTGTTTTTTGCATTCGTTCTCAAGTTATATCAAAGTGTTGTTTTCTGCCTTTCTCGAGCACATTTTGACTTGTTGTTGAATGCTCCTATAATGTAACTCTAAATGACAATCAGAGCAACTTGAATTGCGTGTGTGCAGCCTTTTGCTCAAAAGTGATCAACGTTTCGTTTTTGGAGTCTCTTTTGACAATCTCTTCGAGAGCTGTTTTCAGTCATTAACAGAGCTGTTCTGAAAGTGTCCAAGCGGCCTGTTCTTAGAGTGGACTGTTTTTTGCATTCGTTCTCAAGTTATATCAAACTATCAAAGTGTTGTTTTCTGCCTTTCACGAGCACATTTTGACTTGTTGTTGAATAATCCTATAATGTAACTCTAAATGACAATCAGAGCAACTTGAATTGCGTGTGTGCAGCCTTTTGCTCAAAAGTGATCAACGTTTCGTTTTCGGAGTCTCTTTTGACAATCTCTTCGAGAGCTGTTTTCAGTCATTAACAGAGCTGTTCTGAAAGTGTCCAAGCGGCCTGTTCTTAGAGTGGACTGTTTTTTGCATTCGTTCTTAAGTTATATCAAACTATCAAAGTGTTGTTTTCTGCCTTTCACGAGCACATTTCGACTTGTTGTTGAATAATCCTATAATGTAACTCTAAATGACAATCAGAGCAACTTGAATTGCGTGTGTGCAGCCTTTTGCTCAAAAGTGATCAACGTTTCGTTTGCTGAGTCTCTTTTGACAATCTCTTCGAGAGCTGTTTTCAGTCATTAACAGAGCTGTTCTGAAAGTGTCCAAGCGGCCTGTTCTTAGAGTGGACTGTGTTTTTTGCATTCGTTCTCAAGTTATATCAAACTATCAAAGTGTTGTTTTCTGCCTTTCACGAGCACATTTTGACTTGTTGTTGAATAATCCTATAATGTAACTCTAAATGACAATCAGAGCAACTTGAATTGCGTGTGTGCAGCCTTTTGCTCAAAAGTGATCAACGTTTCGTTTTCAGAGTCTCTTTTGACAATCTCTTCGAGAGCTGTTTTCAGTCATTAACAGAGCTGTTCTGAAAGTGTCCAAGCGGCCTGTTCTTAGAGTGGACTGTTTTTTGCATTCGTTCTCAAGTTATATCAAACTATCAAAGTGTTGTTTTCTGCCTTTCACGAGCACATTTTGACTTGTTGTTGAATAATCCTATAATGTAACTCTAAATGACAATCAGAGCAACTTGAATTGCGTGTGTGCAGCCTTTTGCTCAAAAGTGATCAACGTTTCGTTTTCGGAGTCTCTTTTGACAATCTCTTCGAGAGCTGTTTTCAGTCATTAACAGAGCTGTTCTGAAAGTGTCCAAGCGGCCTGTTCTTAGAGTGGACTGTTTTTTGCATTCGTTCTCAAGTTATATCAAACTATCAAAGTGTTGTTTTCTGCCTTTCACGAGCACATTTTGACTTGTTGTTGAATAATCCTTTAATGTAACTCTAAATGACAATCAGAGCAACTTGAATTGCGTGAGTGCAGCCTTTTGCTCAAAAGTGATCAACGTTTCGTTTTCGGAGTCTCTTTTGACAATCTCTTCGAGAGCTGTTTTCAGTCATTAACAGAGCTGTTCTGAAAGTGTCCAAGCGGCCTGTTCTTAGAGTGGACTGTTTTTTGCATTCGTTCTCAAGTTATATCAAACTATCAAAGTGTTGTTTTCTGCCTTTCACGAGCACATTTTGACTTGTTGTTGAATAATCCTATAATGTAACTCTAAATGACAATCAGAGCAACTTGAATTGCGTGTGTGCAGCCTTTTGCTCAAAAGTGATCAACGTTTCGTTTTCGGAGTCTCTTTTGACAATCTCTTCGAGAGCTGTTTTCAGTCATTAACAGAGCTGTTCTGAAAGTGTCCAAGCGGCCTGTTCTTAGAGTGGACTGTTTTTTGCATTCGTTCTCAAGTTATATCAAACTATCAAAGTGTTGTTTTCTGCCTTTCACGAGCACATTTTGACTTGTTGTTGAATAATCCTATAATGTAACTCTAAATGACAATCAGAGCAACTTGAATTGCGTGTGTGCAGCCTTTTGCTCAAAAGTGATCAACGTTTCGTTTTCAGAGTCTCTTTTGACAATCTCTTCGAGAGCTGTTTTCAGTCATTAACAGAGCTGTTCTGAAAGTGTCCAAGCGGCCTGTTCTTAGAGTGGACTGTTTTTTGCATTCGTTCTCAAGTTATATCAAACTATCAAAGTGTTGTTTTCTGCCTTTCACGAGCACATTTTGACTTGTTGAATAATCCTATAATGTAACTCTAAATGACAATCAGAGCAACTTGAATTGCGTGTGTGCAGCCTTTTGCTCAAAAGTGATCAACGTTTCGTTTTCGGAGTCTCTTTTGACAATCTCTTCGAGAGCTGTTTTCAGTCATTAACAGAGCTGTTCTGAAAATGTCCAAGCGGCCTGTTCTTAGAGTGGACTGTTTTTTGCATTCGTTCTCAAGTTATATCAAACTATCAAAGTGTTGTTTTCTGCCTTTCACGAGCACATTTTGACTTGTTGTTGAATAATCCTATAATGTAACTCTAAATGACAATCAGAGCAACTTGAATTGCGTGTGTGCAGCCTTTTGCTCAAAAGTGATCAACGTTTCGTTTTCGGAGTCTCTTTTGACAATCTCTTCGAGAGCTGTTTTCAGTCATTAACAGAGCTGTTCTGAAAGTGTCCAAGCGGCCTGTTCTTAGAGTGGACTGTTTTTTGCATTCGTTCTCAAGTTATATCAAACTATCAAAGTGTTGTTTTCTGCCTTTCACGAGCACATTTTGACTTGTTGAATAATCCTATAATGTAACTCTAAATGACAATCAGAGCAACTTGAATTGCGTGTGTGCAGCCTTTTGCTCAAAAGTGATCAACGTTTCGTTTTCGGAGTCTCTTTTGACAATCTCTTCGAGAGCTGTTTTCAGTCATTAACAGAGCTGTTCTGAAAATGTCCAAGCGGCCTGTTCTTAGAGTGGACTGTTTTTTGCATTCGTTCTCAAGTTATATCAAACTATCAAAGTGTTGTTTTCTGCCTTTCACGAGCACATTTTGACTTGTTGTTGAATAATCCTATAATGTAACTCTAAATGACAATCAGAGCAACTTGAATTGCGTGTGTGCAGCCTTTTGCTCAAAAGTGATCAACGTTTCGTTTTCGGAGTCTCTTTTGACAATCTCTTCGAGAGCTGTTTTCAGTCATTAACAGAGCTGTTCTGAAAGTGTCCAAGCGGCCTGTTCTTAGAGTGGACTGTGTTTTTTGCATTCGTTCTCAAGTTATATCAAACTATCAAAGTGTTGTTTTCTGCCTTTCACGAGCACATTTTGACTTGTTGTTGAATAATCCTATAATGTAACTCTAAATGACAATCAGAGCAACTTGAATTGCGTGTGTGCAGCCTTTTGCTCAAAAGTGATCAACGTTTCGTTTTCAGAGTCTCTTTTGACAATCTCTTCGAGAGCTGTTTTCAGTCATTAACAGAGCTGTTCTGAAAGTGTCCAAGCGGCCTGTTCTTAGAGTGGACTGTTTTTTGCATTCGTTCTCAAGTTATATCAAACTATCAAAGTGTTGTTTTCTGCCTTTCACGAGCACATTTTGACTTGTTGTTGAATAATCCTATAATGTAACTCTAAATGACAATCAGAGCAACTTGAATTGCGTGTGTGCAGCCTTTTGCTCAAAAGTGATCAACGTTTCGTTTTCGGAGTCTCTTTTGACAATCTCTTCGAGAGCTGTTTTCAGTCATTAACAGAGCTGTTCTGAAAGTGTCCAAGCGGCCTGTTCTTAGAGTGGACTGTTTTTTGCATTCGTTCTCAAGTTATATCAAACTATCAAAGTGTTGTTTTCTGCCTTTCACGAGCACATTTTGACTTGTTGTTGAATAATCCTATAATGTAACTCTAAATGACAATCAGAGCAACTTGAATTGCGTGAGTGCAGCCTTTTGCTCAAAAGTGATCAACGTTTCGTTTTCGGAGTCTCTTTTGACAATCTCTTCGAGAGCTGTTTTCAGTCATTAACAGAGCTGTTCTGAAAGTGTCCAAGCGGCCTGTTCTTAGAGTGGACTGTTTTTTGCATTCGTTCTCAAGTTATATCAAACTATCAAAGTGTTGTTTTCTGCCTTTCACGAGCACATTTTGACTTGTTGTTGAATAATCCTATAATGTAACTCTAAATGACAATCAGAGCAACTTGAATTGCGTGTGTGCAGCCTTTTGCTCAAAAGTGATCAACGTTTCGTTTTCGGAGTCTCTTTTGACAATCTCTTCGAGAGCTGTTTTCAGTCATTAACAGAGCTGTTCTGAAAGTGTCCAAGCGGCCTGTTCTTAGAGTGGACTGTTTTTTGCATTCGTTCTCAAGTTATATCAAACTATCAAAGTGTTGTTTTCTGCCTTTCACGAGCACATTTTGACTTGTTGTTGAATAATCCTATAAGGTAACTCTAAATGACAATCAGAGCAACTTGAATTGCGTGTGTGCAGCCTTTTGCTCAAAAGTGATCAACGTTTCGTTTTCGGAGTCTCTTTTGACAATCTCTTCGAGAGCTGTTTTCAGTCATTAACAGAGCTGTTCTGAAAGTGTCCAAGCAGCCTGTTCTTAGAGTGGACTGTTTTTTGCATTCGTTCTCAAGTTATATCAAACTATCAAAGTGTTGTTTTCTGCCTTTCACGAGCACATTTTGACTTGTTGTTGAATAATCCTATAATGTAACTCTAAATGACAATCAGAGCAACTTGAATTGCGTGTGTGCAGCCTTTTGCTCAAAAGTGATCAACGTTTCGTTTTCGGAGTCTCTTTTGACAATCTCTTCGAGAGCTGTTTTCAGTCATTAACAGAGCTGTTCTGAAAGTGTCCAAGCGGCCTGTTCTTAGAGTGGACTGTTTTTTGCATTCGTTCTCAAGTTATATCAAACTATCAAAGTGTTGTTTTCTGCCTTTCACGAGCACATTTTGACTTGTTGTTGAATAATCCTATAATGTAACTCTAAATGACAATCAGAGCAACTTGAATTGCGTGTGTGCAGCCTTTTGCTCAAAAGTGATCAACGTTTTGTTTTCGGAGTCTCTTTTGACAATCTCTTCGAGAGCTGTTTTCAGTCATTAACAGAGCTGTTCTGAAAGTGTCCAAGCGGCCTGTTCTTAGAGTGGACTGTTTTTTGCATTCGTTCTCAAGTTATATCAAACTATCAAAGTGTTGTTTTCTGCCTTTCACGAGCACATTTTGACTTGTTGTTGAATAATCCTATAATGTAACTCTAAATGACAATCAGAGCAACTTGAATTGCGTGTGTGCAGCCTTTTGCTCAAAAGTGATCAACGTTTCGTTTTCGGAGTCTCTTTTGACAATCTCTTCGAGAGCTGTTTTCAGTCATTAACAGAGCTGTTCTGAAAGTGTCCAAGCGGCCTGTTCTTAGAGTGGACTGTTTTTTGCATTCGTTCTCAAGTTATATCAAACTATCAAAGTGTTGTTTTCTGCCTTTCACGAGCACATTTTGACTTGTTGTTGAATAATCCTATAAGGTAACTCTAAATGACAATCAGAGCAACTTGAATTGCGTGTGTGCAGCCTTTTGCTCAAAAGTGATCAACGTTTCGTTTTCGGAGTCTCTTTTGACAATCTCTTCGAGAGCTGTTTTCAGTCATTAACAGAGCTGTTCTGAAAGTGTCCAAGCGGCCTGTTCTTAGAGTGGACTGTTTTTTGCATTCGTTCTCAAGTTATATCAAACTATCAAAGTGTTGTTTTCTGCCTTTCACGAGCACATTTTGACTTGTTGTTGAATAATCCTATAATGTAACTCTAAATGACAATCAGAGCAACTTGAATTGCGTGTGTGCAGCCTTTTGCTCAAAAGTGATCAACGTTTCGTTTTCGGAGTCTCTTTTGACAATCTCTTCGAGAGCTGTTTTCAGTCATTAACAGAGCTGTTCTGAAAGTGTCCAAGCGGCCTGTTCTTAGAGTGGACTGTTTTTTGCATTCGTTCTCAAGTTATATCAAACTATCAAAGTGTTGTTTTCTGCCTTTCACGAGCACATTTTGACTTGTTGTTGAATAATCCTATAATGTAACTCTAAATGACAATCAGAGCAACTTGAATTGCGTGTGTGCAGCCTTTTGCTCAAAAGTGATCAACGTTTCGTTTTCGGAGTCTCTTTTGACAATCTCTTCGAGAGCTGTTTTCAGTCATTAACAGAGCTGTTCTGAAAGTGTCCAAGCGGCCTGTTCTTAGAGTGGACTGTTTTTTGCATTCGTTCTCAAGTTATATCAAACTATCAAAGTGTTGTTTTCTGCCTTTCACGAGCACATTTTGACTTGTTGTTGAATAATCCTATAATGTAACTCTAAATGACAAACAGAGCAACTTGAATTGCGTGTGTGCAGCCTTTTGCTCAAAAGTGATCAACGTTTCGTTTTCGGAGACTCTTTTGACAATCTCTTCGAGAGCTGTTTTCAGTCATTAACAGAGCTGTTCTGAACGTGTCCAAGCGGCCTGTTCTTAGAGTGGACTGTTTTTTGCATTCGTTCTCAAGTTATATCAAAGTGTTGTTTTCTGCCTTTCTCGAGCACATTTTGACTTGTTGTTGAATGCTCCTATAATGTAACTATAAATGACAATCAGAGCAACTTGAATTGCGTGTGTGCAGCCTTTTGCTCAAAAGTGATCAACGTTTCGTTTTTGGAGTCTCTTTTGACAATCTCTTCGAGAGCTGTTTTCAGTCATTAACAGAGCTGTTCTGAAAGTGTCCAAGCGGCCTGTTCTTAGAGTGGACTGTTTTTTGCATTCGTTCTCAAGTTATATCAAACTATCAAAGTGTTGTTTTCTGCCTTTCACGAGCACATTTTGACTTGTTGTTGAATAATCCTATAATGTAACTCTAAATGACAATCAGAGCAACTTGAATTGCGTGTGTGCAGCCTTTTGCTCAAAAGTGATCAACGTTTCGTTTTCGGAGTCTCTTTTGACAATCTCTTCGAGAGCTGTTTTCAGTCATTAACAGAGCTGTTCTGAAAGTGTCCAAGCGGCCTGTTCTTAGAGTGGACTGTTTTTTGCATTCGTTCTTAAGTTATATCAAACTATCAAAGTGTTGTTTTCTGCCTTTCACGAGCACATTTCGACTTGTTGTTGAATAATCCTATAATGTAACTCTAAATGACAATCAGAGCAACTTGAATTGCGTGTGTGCAGCCTTTTGCTCAAAAGTGATCAACGTTTCGTTTGCTGAGTCTCTTTTGACAATCTCTTCGAGAGCTGTTTTCAGTCATTAACAGAGCTGTTCTGAAAGTGTCCAAGCGGCCTGTTCTTAGAGTGGACTGTGTTTTTTGCATTCGTTCTCAAGTTATATCAAACTATCAAAGTGTTGTTTTCTGCCTTTCACGAGCACATTTTGACTTGTTGTTGAATAATCCTATAATGTAACTCTAAATGACAATCAGAGCAACTTGAATTGCGTGTGTGCAGCCTTTTGCTCAAAAGTGATCAACGTTTCGTTTTCAGAGTCTCTTTTGACAATCTCTTCGAGAGCTGTTTTCAGTCATTAACAGAGCTGTTCTGAAAGTGTCCAAGCGGCCTGTTCTTAGAGTGGACTGTTTTTTGCATTCGTTCTCAAGTTATATCAAACTATCAAAGTGTTGTTTTCTGCCTTTCACGAGCACATTTTGACTTGTTGTTGAATAATCCTATAATGTAACTCTAAATGACAATCAGAGCAACTTGAATTGCGTGTGTGCAGCCTTTTGCTCAAAAGTGATCAACGTTTCGTTTTCGGAGTCTCTTTTGACAATCTCTTCGAGAGCTGTTTTCAGTCATTAACAGAGCTGTTCTGAAAGTGTCCAAGCGGCCTGTTCTTAGAGTGGACTGTTTTTTGCATTCGTTCTCAAGTTATATCAAACTATCAAAGTGTTGTTTTCTGCCTTTCACGAGCACATTTTGACTTGTTGTTGAATAATCCTATAATGTAACTCTAAATGACAATCAGAGCAACTTGAATTGCGTGTGTGCAGCCTTTTGCTCAAAAGTGATCAACGTTTCGTTTTCGGAGTCTCTTTTGACAATCTCTTCGAGAGCTGTTTTCAGTCATTAACAGAGCTGTTCTGAAAGTGTCCAAGCGGCCTGTTCTTAGAGTGGACTGTTTTTTGCATTCGTTCTCAAGTTATATCAAACTATCAAAGTGTTGTTTTCTGCCTTTCACGAGCACATTTTGACTTGTTGTTGAATAATCCTATAATGTAACTCTAAATGACAATCAGAGCAATTTGAATTGCGTGTGTGGAGCCTTTTGCTCAAAAGTGATCAACGTTTCGTTTTCGGAGTCTCTTTTGACAATCTCTTCGAGAGCTGTTTTCAGTCATTAACAGAGCTGTTCTGAAGTGTCCAAGCGGCCTGTTCTTAGAGTGGACTGTTTTTTGCATTCGTTCTCAAGTTATATCAAACTATCAAAGTGTTGTTTTCTGCCTTTCACGAGCACATTTTGACTTGTTGTTGAATAATCCTATAATGTAACTCTAAATGACAATCAGAGCAACTTGAATTGCGTGTGTGCAGCCTTTTGCTCAAAAGTGATCAACGTTTCGTTTTCGGAGTCTCTTTTGACAATCTCTTCGAGAGCTGTTTTCAGTCATTAACAGAGCTGTTCTGAAAGTGTCCAAGCGGCCTGTTCTTAGAGTGGACTGTTTTTTGCATTCGTTCTCAAGTTATATCAAACTATCAAAGTGTTGTTTTCTGCCTTTCACGAGCACATTTTGACTTGTTGTTGAATAATCCTATAATGTAACTCTAAATGACAAACAGAGCAACTTGAATTGCGTGTGTGCAGCCTTTTGCTCAAAAGTGATCAACGTTTCGTTTTCGGAGTCTCTTTTGACAATCTCTTCGAGAGCTGTTTTCAGTCATTAACAGAGCTGTTCTGAACGTGTCCAAGCGGCCTGTTCTTAGAGTGGACTGTTTTTTGCATTCGTTCTCAAGTTATATCAAAGTGTTGTTTTCTGCCTTTCTCGAGCACATTTTGACTTGTTGTTGAATGCTCCTATAATGTAACTCTAAATGACAATCAGAGCAACTTGAATTGCGTGTGTGCAGCCTTTTGCTCAAAAGTGATCAACGTTTCGTTTTTGGAGTCTCTTTTGACAATCTCTTCGAGAGCTGTTTTCAGTCATTAACAGAGCTGTTCTGAAAGTGTCCAAGCGGCCTGTTCTTAGAGTGGACTGTTTTTTGCATTCGTTCTCAAGTTATATCAAACTATCAAAGTGTTGTTTTCTGCCTTTCACGAGCACATTTTGACTTGTTGTTGAATAATCCTATAATGTAACTCTAAATGACAATCAGAGCAACTTGAATTGCGTGTGTGCAGCCTTTTGCTCAAAAGTGATCAACGTTTCGTTTTCGGAGTCTCTTTTGACAATCTCTTCGAGAGCTGTTTTCAGTCATTAACAGAGCTGTTCTGAAAGTGTCCAAGCGGCCTGTTCTTAGAGTGGACTGTTTTTTGCATTCGTTCTCAAGTTATATCAAACTATCAAAGTGTTGTTTTCTGCCTTTCACGAGCACATTTCGACTTGTTGTTGAATAATCCTATAATGTAACTCTAAATGACAATCAGAGCAACTTGAATTGCGTGTGTGCAGCCTTTTGCTCAAAAGTGATCAACGTTTCGTTTTCAGAGTCTCTTTTGACAATCTCTTCGAGAGCTGTTTTCAGTCATTAACAGAGCTGTTCTGAAAGTGTCCAAGCGGCCTGTTCTTAGAGTGGACTGTTTTTTGCATTCGTTCTCAAGTTATATCAAACTATCAAAGTGTTGTTTTCTGCCTTTCACGAGCACATTTTGACTTGTTGTTGAATAATCCTATAATGTAACTCTAAATGACAATCAGAGCAACTTGAATTGCGTGTGTGCAGCCTTTTGCTCAAAAGTGATCAACGTTTCGTTTTCGGAGTCTCTTTTGACAATCTCTTCGAGAGCTGTTTTCAGTCATTAACAGAGCTGTTCTGAAAGTGTCCAAGCGGCCTGTTCTTAGAGTGGACTGTTTTTTGCATTCGTTCTCAAGTTATATCAAACTATCAAAGTGTTGTTTTCTGCCTTTCACGAGCACATTTTGACTTGTTGTTGAATAATCCTATAATGTAACTCTAAATGACAATCAGAGCAACTTGAATTGCGTGAGTGCAGCCTTTTGCTCAAAAGTGATCAACGTTTCGTTTTCGGAGTCTCTTTTGACAATCTCTTCGAGAGCTGTTTTCAGTCATTAACAGAGCTGTTCTGAAAGTGTCCAAGCGGCCTGTTCTTAGAGTGGACTGTTTTTTGCATTCGTTCTCAAGTTATATCAAACTATCAAAGTGTTGTTTTCTGCCTTTCACGAGCACATTTTGACTTGTTGTTGAATAATCCTATAATGTAACTCTAAATGACAATCAGAGCAACTTGAATTGCGTGTGTGCAGCCTTTTGCTCAAAAGTGATCAACGTTTCGTTTTCGGAGTCTCTTTTGACAATCTCTTCGAGAGCTGTTTTCAGTCATTAACAGAGCTGTTCTGAAAGTGTCCAAGCGGCCTGTTCTTAGAGTGGACAATTTTTTTGCATTCGTTCTCAAGTTATATCAAACTATCAAAGTGTTGTTTTCTGCCTTTCACGAGCACATTTTGACTTGTTGTTGAATAATCCTATAAGGTAACTCTAAATGACAATCAGAGCAACTTGAATTGCGTGTGTGCAGCCTTTTGCTCAAAAGTGATCAACGTTTCGTTTTCGGAGTCTCTTTTGACAATCTCTTCGAGAGCTGTTTTCAGTCATTAACAGAGCTGTTCTGAAAGTGTCCAAGCGGCCTGTTCTTAGAGTGGACTGTTTTTTGCATTCGTTCTCAAGTTATATCAAACTATCAAAGTGTTGTTTTCTGCCTTTCACGAGCACATTTTGACTTGTTGTTGAATAATCCTATAATGTAACTCTAAATGACAATCAGAGCAACTTGAATTGCGTGTGTGCAGCCTTTTGCTCAAAAGTGATCAACGTTTCGTTTTCGGAGTCTCTTTTGACAATCTCTTCGAGAGCTGTTTTCAGTCATTAACAGAGCTGTTCTGAAAGTGTCCAAGCGGCCTGTTCTTAGAGTGGACTGTTTTTTGCATTCGTTCTCAAGTTATATCAAACTATCAAAGTGTTGTTTTCTGCCTTTCACGAGCACATTTTGACTTGTTGTTGAATAATCCTATAATGTAACTCTAAATGACAATCAGAGCAACTTGAATTGCGTGTGTGCAGCCTTTTGCTCAAAAGTGATCAACGTTTCGTTTTCGGAGTCTCTTTTGACAATCTCTTCGAGAGCTGTTTTCAGTCATTAACAGAGCTGTTCTGAAAGTGTCCAAGCGGCCTGTTCTTAGAGTGGACTGTTTTTTGCATTCGTTCTCAAGTTATATCAAACTATCAAAGTGTTGTTTTCTGCCTTTCACGAGCACATTTTGACTTGTTGTTGAATAATCCTATAATGTAACTCTAAATGACAATCAGAGCAACTTGAATTGCGTGTGTGCAGCCTTTTGCTCAAAAGTGATCAACGTTTCGTTTTCAGAGTCTCTTTTGACAATCTCTTCGAGAGCTGTTTTCAGTCATTAACAGAGCTGTTCTGAAAGTGTCCAAGCGGCCTGTTCTTAGAGTGGACTGTTTTTTGCATTCGTTCTCAAGTTATATCAAACTATCAAAGTGTTGTTTTCTGCCTTTCACGAGCACATTTTGACTTGTTGTTGAATAATCCTATAATGTAACTCTAAATGACAATCAGAGCAACTTGAATTGCGTGTGTGCAGCCTTTTGCTCAAAAGTGATCAACGTTTCGTTTTCGGAGTCTCTTTTGACAATCTCTTCGAGAGCTGTTTTCAGTCATTAACAGAGCTGTTCTGAAAGTGTCCAAGCGGCCTGTTCTTAGAGTGGACTGTTTTTTGCATTCGTTCTCAAGTTATATCAAACTATCAAAGTGTTGTTTTCTGCCTTTCACGAGCACATTTTGACTTGTTGTTGAATAATCCTATAATGTAACTCTAAATGACAATCAGAGCAACTTGAATTGCGTGTGTGCAGCCTTTTGCTCAAAAGTGATCAACGTTTCGTTTTCGGAGTCTCTTTTGACAATCTCTTCGAGAGCTGTTTTCAGTCATTAACAGAGCTGTTCTGAAAGTGTCCAAGCGGCCTGTTCTTAGAGTGGACTGTTTTTTGCATTCGTTCTCAAGTTATATCAAACTATCAAAGTGTTGTTTTCTGCCTTTCACGAGCACATTTTGACTTGTTGTTGAATAATCCTATAATGTAACTCTAAATGACAAACAGAGCAACTTGAATTGCGTGTGTGCAGCCTTTTGCTCAAAAGTGATCAACGTTTCGTTTTCGGAGTCTCTTTTGACAATCTCTTCGAGAGCTGTTTTCAGTCATTAACAGAGCTGTTCTGAACGTGTCCAAGCGGCCTGTTCTTAGAGTGGACTGTTTTTTGCATTCGTTCTCAAGTTATATCAAAGTGTTGTTTTCTGCCTTTCTCGAGCACATTTTGACTTGTTGTTGAATGCTCCTATAATGTAACTCTAAATGACAATCAGAGCAACTTGAATTGCGTGTGTGCAGCCTTTTGCTCAAAAGTGATCAACGTTTCGTTTTTGGAGTCTCTTTTGACAATCTCTTCGAGAGCTGTTTTCAGTCATTAACAGAGCTGTTCTGAAAGTGTCCAAGCGGCCTGTTCTTAGAGTGGACTGTTTTTTGCATTCGTTCTCAAGTTATATCAAACTATCAAAGTGTTGTTTTCTGCCTTTCACGAGCACATTTTGACTTGTTGTTGAATAATCCTATAATGTAACTCTAAATGACAATCAGAGCAACTTGAATTGCGTGTGTGCAGCCTTTTGCTCAAAAGTGATCAACGTTTCGTTTTCGGAGTCTCTTTTGACAATCTCTTCGAGAGCTGTTTTCAGTCATTAACAGAGCTGTTCTGAAAGTGTCCAAGCGGCCTGTTCTTAGAGTGGACTGTTTTTTGCATTCGTTCTCAAGTTATATCAAACTATCAAAGTGTTGTTTTCTGCCTTTCACGAGCACATTTCGACTTGTTGTTGAATAATCCTATAATGTAACTCTAAATGACAATCAGAGCAACTTGAATTGCGTGTGTGCAGCCTTTTGCTCAAAAGTGATCAACGTTTCGTTTTCAGAGTCTCTTTTGACAATCTCTTCGAGAGCTGTTTTCAGTCATTAACAGAGCTGTTCTGAAAGTGTCCAAGCGGCCTGTTCTTAGAGTGGACTGTTTTTTGCATTCGTTCTCAAGTTATATCAAACTATCAAAGTGTTGTTTTCTGCCTTTCACGAGCACATTTTGACTTGTTGTTGAATAATCCTATAATGTAACTCTAAATGACAATCAGAGCAACTTGAATTGCGTGTGTGCAGCCTTTTGCTCAAAAGTGATCAACGTTTCGTTTTCGGAGTCTCTTTTGACAATCTCTTCGAGAGCTGTTTTCAGTCATTAACAGAGCTGTTCTGAAAGTGTCCAAGCGGCCTGTTCTTAGAGTGGACTGTTTTTTGCATTCGTTCTCAAGTTATATCAAACTATCAAAGTGTTGTTTTCTGCCTTTCACGAGCACATTTTGACTTGTTGTTGAATAATCCTATAATGTAACTCTAAATGACAATCAGAGCAACTTGAATTGCGTGAGTGCAGCCTTTTGCTCAAAAGTGATCAACGTTTCGTTTTCGGAGTCTCTTTTGACAATCTCTTCGAGAGCTGTTTTCAGTCATTAACAGAGCTGTTCTGAAAGTGTCCAAGCGGCCTGTTCTTAGAGTGGACTGTTTTTTGCATTCGTTCTCAAGTTATATCAAACTATCAAAGTGTTGTTTTCTGCCTTTCACGAGCACATTTTGACTTGTTGTTGAATAATCCTATAATGTAACTCTAAATGACAATCAGAGCAACTTGAATTGCGTGTGTGCAGCCTTTTGCTCAAAAGTGATCAACGTTTCGTTTTCGGAGTCTCTTTTGACAATCTCTTCGAGAGCTGTTTTCAGTCATTAACAGAGCTGTTCTGAAAGTGTCCAAGCGGCCTGTTCTTAGAGTGGACAATTTTTTTGCATTCGTTCTCAAGTTATATCAAACTATCAAAGTGTTGTTTTCTGCCTTTCACGAGCACATTTTGACTTGTTGTTGAATAATCCTATAAGGTAACTCTAAATGACAATCAGAGCAACTTGAATTGCGTGTGTGCAGCCTTTTGCTCAAAAGTGATCAACGTTTCGTTTTCGGAGTCTCTTTTGACAATCTCTTCGAGAGCTGTTTTCAGTCATTAACAGAGCTGTTCTGAAAGTGTCCAAGCGGCCTGTTCTTAGAGTGGACTGTTTTTTGCATTCGTTCTCAAGTTATATCAAACTATCAAAGTGTTGTTTTCTGCCTTTCACGAGCACATTTTGACTTGTTGTTGAATAATCCTATAATGTAACTCTAAATGACAATCAGAGCAACTTGAATTGCGTGTGTGCAGCCTTTTGCTCAAAAGTGATCAACGTTTCGTTTTCGGAGTCTCTTTTGACAATCTCTTCGAGAGCTGTTTTCAGTCATTAACAGAGCTGTTCTGAAAGTGTCCAAGCGGCCTGTTCTTAGAGTGGACTGTTTTTTGCATTCGTTCTCAAGTTATATCAAACTATCAAAGTGTTGTTTTCTGCCTTTCACGAGCACATTTTGACTTGTTGTTGAATAATCCTATAATGTAACTCTAAATGACAATCAGAGCAACTTGAATTGCGTGTGTGCAGCCTTTTGCTCAAAAGTGATCAACGTTTCGTTTTCGGAGTCTCTTTTGACAATCTCTTCGAGAGCTGTTTTCAGTCATTAACAGAGCTGTTCTGAAAGTGTCCAAGCGGCCTGTTCTTAGAGTGGACTGTTTTTTGCATTCGTTCTCAAGTTATATCAAACTATCAAAGTGTTGTTTTCTGCCTTTCACGAGCACATTTTGACTTGTTGTTGAATAATCCTATAATGTAACTCTAAATGACAATCAGAGCAACTTGAATTGCGTGTGTGCAGCCTTTTGCTCAAAAGTGATCAACGTTTCGTTTTCAGAGTCTCTTTTGACAATCTCTTCGAGAGCTGTTTTCAGTCATTAACAGAGCTGTTCTGAAAGTGTCCAAGCGGCCTGTTCTTAGAGTGGACTGTTTTTTGCATTCGTTCTCAAGTTATATCAAACTATCAAAGTGTTGTTTTCTGCCTTTCACGAGCACATTTTGACTTGTTGTTGAATAATCCTATAATGTAACTCTAAATGACAATCAGAGCAACTTGAATTGCGTGTGTGCAGCCTTTTGCTCAAAAGTGATCAACGTTTCGTTTTCGGAGTCTCTTTTGACAATCTCTTCGAGAGCTGTTTTCAGTCATTAACAGAGCTGTTCTGAAAGTGTCCAAGCGGCCTGTTCTTAGAGTGGACTGTTTTTTGCATTCGTTCTCAAGTTATATCAAACTATCAAAGTGTTGTTTTCTGCCTTTCACGAGCACATTTTGACTTGTTGTTGAATAATCCTATAATGTAACTCTAAATGACAATCAGAGCAACTTGAATTGCGTGTGTGCAGCCTTTTGCTCAAAAGTGATCAACGTTTCGTTTTCGGAGTCTCTTTTGACAATCTCTTCGAGAGCTGTTTTCAGTCATTAACAGAGCTGTTCTGAAAGTGTCCAAGCGGCCTGTTCTGAGAGTGGACTGTTTTTTGCATTCGTTCTCAAGTTATATCAAACTATCAAAGTGTTGTTTTCTGCCTTTCACGAGCACATTTTGACTTGTTGTTGAATAATCCTATAATGTAACTCTAAATGACAATCAGAGCAACTTGAATTGCGTGTGTGCAGCCTTTTGCTCAAAAGTGATCAACGTTTCGTTTTCGGAGTCTCTTTTGACAATCTCTTCGAGAGCTGTTTTCAGTCATTAACAGAGCTGTTCTGAAAGTGTCCAAGCGGCCTGTTCTGAGAGTGGACTGTTTTTTGCATTCGTTCTCAAGTTATATCAAACTATCAAAGTGTTGTTTTCTGCCTTTCACGAGCACATTTTGACTTGTTGTTGAATAATCCTATAATGTAACTCTAAATGACAATCAGAGCAACTTGAATTGCGTGTGTGCAGCCTTTTGCTCAAAAGTGATCAACGTTTCGTTTTCGGAGTCTCTTTTGACAATCTCTTCGAGAGCTGTTTTCAGTCATTAACAGAGCTGTTCTGAAAGTGTCCAAGCGGCCTGTTCTTAGAGTGGACTGTTTTTTGCATTCGTTCTCAAGTTATATCAAACTATCAAAGTGTTGTTTTCTGCCTTTCACGAGCACATTTTGACTTGTTGTTGAATAATCCTATAATGTAACTCTAAATGACAATCAGAGCAACTTGAATTGCGTGTGTGCAGCCTTTTGCTCAAAAGTGATCAACGTTTCGTTTTCGGAGTCTCTTTTGACAATCTCTTCGAGAGCTGTTTTCAGTCATTAACAGAGCTGTTCTGAAAGTGTCCAAGCGGCCTGTTCTTAGAGTGGACTGTTTTTTGCATTCGTTCTCAAGTTATATCAAACTATCAAAGTGTTGTTTTCTGCCTTTCACGAGCACATTTTGACTTGTTGTTGAATAATCCTATAATGTAACTCTAAATGACAATCAGAGCAACTTGAATTGCGTGAGTGCAGCCTTTTGCTCAAAAGTGATCAACGTTTCGTTTTCGGAGTCTCTTTTGACAATCTCTTCGAGAGCTGTTTTCAGTCATTAACAGAGCTGTTCTGAAAGTGTCCAAGCGGCCTGTTCTTAGAGTGGACTGTTTTTTGCATTCGTTCTCAAGTTATATCAAACTATCAAAGTGTTGTTTTCTGCCTTTCACGAGCACATTTTGACTTGTTGTTGAATAATCCTATAATGTAACTCTAAATGACAATCAGAGCAACTTGAATTGCGTGTGTGCAGCCTTTTGCTCAAAAGTGATCAACGTTTCGTTTTCGGAGTCTCTTTTGACAATCTCTTCGAGAGCTGTTTTCAGTCATTAACAGAGCTGTTCTGAAAGTGTCCAAGCGGCCTGTTCTTAGAGTGGACAATTTTTTTGCATTCGTTCTCAAGTTATATCAAACTATCAAAGTGTTGTTTTCTGCCTTTCACGAGCACATTTTGACTTGTTGTTGAATAATCCTATAAGGTAACTCTAAATGACAATCAGAGCAACTTGAATTGCGTGTGTGCAGCCTTTTGCTCAAAAGTGATCAACGTTTCGTTTTCGGAGTCTCTTTTGACAATCTCTTCGAGAGCTGTTTTCAGTCATTAACAGAGCTGTTCTGAAAGTGTCCAAGCGGCCTGTTCTTAGAGTGGACTGTTTTTTGCATTCGTTCTCAAGTTATATCAAACTATCAAAGTGTTGTTTTCTGCCTTTCACGAGCACATTTTGACTTGTTGTTGAATAATCCTATAATGTAACTCTAAATGACAATCAGAGCAACTTGAATTGCGTGTGTGCAGCCTTTTGCTCAAAAGTGATCAACGTTTCGTTTTCGGAGTCTCTTTTGACAATCTCTTCGAGAGCTGTTTTCAGTCATTAACAGAGCTGTTCTGAAAGTGTCCAAGCGGCCTGTTCTTAGAGTGGACTGTTTTTTGCATTCGTTCTCAAGTTATATCAAACTATCAAAGTGTTGTTTTCTGCCTTTCACGAGCACATTTTGACTTGTTGTTGAATAATCCTATAATGTAACTCTAAATGACAATCAGAGCAACTTGAATTGCGTGTGTGCAGCCTTTTGCTCAAAAGTGATCAACGTTTCGTTTTCGGAGTCTCTTTTGACAATCTCTTCGAGAGCTGTTTTCAGTCATTAACAGAGCTGTTCTGAAAGTGTCCAAGCGGCCTGTTCTTAGAGTGGACTGTTTTTTGCATTCGTTCTCAAGTTATATCAAACTATCAAAGTGTTGTTTTCTGCCTTTCACGAGCACATTTTGACTTGTTGTTGAATAATCCTATAATGTAACTCTAAATGACAATCAGAGCAACTTGAATTGCGTGTGTGCAGCCTTTTGCTCAAAAGTGATCAACGTTTCGTTTTCAGAGTCTCTTTTGACAATCTCTTCGAGAGCTGTTTTCAGTCATTAACAGAGCTGTTCTGAAAGTGTCCAAGCGGCCTGTTCTTAGAGTGGACTGTTTTTTGCATTCGTTCTCAAGTTATATCAAACTATCAAAGTGTTGTTTTCTGCCTTTCACGAGCACATTTTGACTTGTTGTTGAATAATCCTATAATGTAACTCTAAATGACAATCAGAGCAACTTGAATTGCGTGTGTGCAGCCTTTTGCTCAAAAGTGATCAACGTTTCGTTTTCGGAGTCTCTTTTGACAATCTCTTCGAGAGCTGTTTTCAGTCATTAACAGAGCTGTTCTGAAAGTGTCCAAGCGGCCTGTTCTTAGAGTGGACTGTTTTTTGCATTCGTTCTCAAGTTATATCAAACTATCAAAGTGTTGTTTTCTGCCTTTCACGAGCACATTTTGACTTGTTGTTGAATAATCCTATAATGTAACTCTAAATGACAATCAGAGCAACTTGAATTGCGTGTGTGCAGCCTTTTGCTCAAAAGTGATCAACGTTTCGTTTTCGGAGTCTCTTTTGACAATCTCTTCGAGAGCTGTTTTCAGTCATTAACAGAGCTGTTCTGAAAGTGTCCAAGCGGCCTGTTCTGAGAGTGGACTGTTTTTTGCATTCGTTCTCAAGTTATATCAAACTATCAAAGTGTTGTTTTCTGCCTTTCACGAGCACATTTTGACTTGTTGTTGAATAATCCTATAATGTAACTCTAAATGACAATCAGAGCAACTTGAATTGCGTGTGTGCAGCCTTTTGCTCAAAAGTGATCAACGTTTCGTTTTCGGAGTCTCTTTTGACAATCTCTTCGAGAGCTGTTTTCAGTCATTAACAGAGCTGTTCTGAAAGTGTCCAAGCGGCCTGTTCTGAGAGTGGACTGTTTTTTGCATTCGTTCTCAAGTTATATCAAACTATCAAAGTGTTGTTTTCTGCCTTTCACGAGCACATTTTGACTTGTTGTTGAATAATCCTATAATGTAACTCTAAATGACAATCAGAGCAACTTGAATTGCGTGTGTGCAGCCTTTTGCTCAAAAGTGATCAACGTTTCGTTTTCGGAGTCTCTTTTGACAATCTCTTCGAGAGCTGTTTTCAGTCATTAACAGAGCTGTTCTGAAAGTGTCCAAGCGGCCTGTTCTTAGAGTGGACTGTTTTTTGCATTCGTTCTCAAGTTATATCAAACTATCAAAGTGTTGTTTTCTGCCTTTCACGAGCACATTTTGACTTGTTGTTGAATAATCCTATAATGTAACTCTAAATGACAATCAGAGCAACTTGAATTGCGTGTGTGCAGCCTTTTGCTCAAAAGTGATCAACGTTTCGTTTTCGGAGTCTCTTTTGACAATCTCTTCGAGAGCTGTTTTCAGTCATTAACAGAGCTGTTCTGAAAGTGTCCAAGCGGCCTGTTCTTAGAGTGGACTGTTTTTTGCATTCGTTCTCAAGTTATATCAAACTATCAAAGTGTTGTTTTCTGCCTTTCACGAGCACATTTTGACTTGTTGTTGAATAATCCTATAATGTAACTCTAAATGACAATCAGAGCAACTTGAATTGCGTGTGTGCAGCCTTTTGCTCAAAAGTGATCAACGTTTCGTTTTCAGAGTCTCTTTTGACAATCTCTTCGAGAGCTGTTTTCAGTCATTAACAGAGCTGTTCTGAAAGTGTCCAAGCGGCCTGTTCTTAGAGTGGACTGTTTTTTGCATTCGTTCTCAAGTTATATCAAACTATCAAAGTGTTGTTTTCTGCCTTTCACGAGCACATTTTAACTTGTTGTTGAATAATCCTATAATGTAACTCTAAATGACAATCAGAGCAACTTGAATTGCGTGTGTGCAGCCTTTTGCTCAAAAGTGATCAACGTTTCGTTTTCGGAGTCTCTTTTGACAATCTCTTCGAGAGCTGTTTTCAGTCATTAACAGAGCTGTTCTGAAAGTGTCCAAGCGGCCTGTTCTTAGAGTGGACTGTTTTTTGCATTCGTTCTCAAGTTATATCAAACTATCAAAGTGTTGTTTTCTGCCTTTCACGAGCACATTTTGACTTGTTGTTGAATAATCCTATAATGTAACTCTAAATGACAATCAGAGCAACTTGAATTGCGTGTGTGCAGCCTTTTGCTCAAAAGTGATCAACGTTTCGTTTTCGGAGTCTCTTTTGACAATCTCTTCGAGAGCTGTTTTCAGTCATTAACAGAGCTGTTCTGAAAGTGTCCAAGCGGCCTGTTCTGAGAGTGGACTGTTTTTTGCATTCGTTCTCAAGTTATATCAAACTATCAAAGTGTTGTTTTCTGCCTTTCACGAGCACATTTTGACTTGTTGTTGAATAATCCTATAATGTAACTCTAAATGACAATCAGAGCAACTTGAATTGCGTGTGTGCAGCCTTTTGCTCAAAAGTGATCAACGTTTCGTTTTCGGAGTCTCTTTTGACAATCTCTTCGAGAGCTGTTTTCAGTCATTAACAGAGCTGTTCTGAAAGTGTCCAAGCGGCCTGTTCTTAGAGTGGACTGTTTTTTGCATTCGTTCTCAAGTTATATCAAACTATCAAAGTGTTGTTTTCTGCCTTTCACGAGCACATTTTGACTTGTTGTTGAATAATCCTATAATGTAACTCTAAATGACAATCAGAGCAACTTGAATTGCGTGTGTGCAGCCTTTTGCTCAAAAGTGATCAACGTTTCGTTTTCAGAGTCTCTTTTGACAATCTCTTCGAGAGCTGTTTTCAGTCATTAACAGAGCTGTTCTGAAAGTGTCCAAGCGGCCTGTTCTTAGAGTGGACTGTTTTTTGCATTCGTTCTCAAGTTATATCAAACTATCAAAGTGTTGTTTTCTGCCTTTCACGAGCACATTTTAACTTGTTGTTGAATAATCCTATAATGTAACTCTAAATGACAATCAGAGCAACTTGAATTGCGTGTGTGCAGCCTTTTGCTCAAAAGTGATCAACGTTTCGTTTTCGGAGTCTCTTTTGACAATCTCTTCGAGAGCTGTTTTCAGTCATTAACAGAGCTGTTCTGAAAGTGTCCAAGCGGCCTGTTCTTAGAGTGGACTGTTTTTTGCATTCGTTCTCAAGTTATATCAAACTATCAAAGTGTTGTTTTCTGCCTTTCACGAGCACATTTTGACTTGTTGTTGAATAATCCTATAATGTAACTCTAAATGACAATCAGAGCAACTTGAATTGCGTGTGTGCAGCCTTTTGCTCAAAAGTGATCAACGTTTCGTTTTCGGAGTCTCTTTTGACAATCTCTTCGAGAGCTGTTTTCAGTCATTAACAGAGCTGTTCTGAAAGTGTCCAAGCGGCCTGTTCTTAGAGTGGACTGTTTTTTGCATTCGTTCTCAAGTTATATCAAACTATCAAAGTGTTGTTTTCTGCCTTTCACAAGCACATTTTGACTTGTTGTTGAATAATCCTATAATGTAACTCTAAATGACAATCAGAGCAACTTGAATTGCGTGTGTGCAGCCTTTTGCTCAAAAGTGATCAACGTTTCGTTTTCGGAGTCTCTTTTGACAATCTCTTCGAGAGCTGTTTTCAGTCATTAACAGAGCTGTTCTGAAAGTGTCCAAGCGGCCTGTTCTTAGAGTGGACTGTTTTTTGCATTCGTTCTCAAGTTATATCAAACTATCAAAGTGTTGTTTTCTGCCTTTCACGAGCACATTTTGACTTGTTGTTGAATAATCCTATAATGTAACTCTAAATGACAATCAGAGCAACTTGAATTGCGTGTGTGCAGCCTTTTGCTCAAAAGTGATCAACGTTTCGTTTTCGGAGTCTCTTTTGACAATCTCTTCGAGAGCTGTTTTCAGTCATTAACAGAGCTGTTCTGAAAGTGTCCAAGCGGCCTGTTCTTAGAGTGGACTGTTTTTTGCATTCGTTCTCAAGTTATATCAAACTATCAAAGTGTTGTTTTCTGCCTTTCACGAGCACATTTTGACTTGTTGTTGAATAATCCTATAATGTAACTCTAAATGACAATCAGAGCAACTTGAATTGCGTGTGTGCAGCCTTTTGCTCAAAAGTGATCAACGTTTCGTTTTCGGAGTCTCTTTTGACAATCTCTTCGAGAGCTGTTTTCAGTCATTAACAGAGCTGTTCTGAAAGTGTCCAAGCGGCCTGTTCTTAGAGTGGACTGTTTTTTGCATTCGTTCTCAAGTTATATCAAACTATCAAAGTGTTGTTTTCTGCCTTTCACGAGCACATTTTGACTTGTTGTTGAATAATCCTATAATGTAACTCTAAATGACAATCAGAGCAACTTGAATTGCGTGTGTGCAGCCTTTTGCTCAAAAGTGATCAACGTTTCGTTTTCGGAGTCTCTTTTGACAATCTCTTCGAGAGCTGTTTTCAGTCATTAACAGAGCTGTTCTGAAAGTGTCCAAGCGGCCTGTTCTGAGAGTGGACTGTTTTTTTCATTCGTTCCCAAGTTCTATCAGTGTTGTTTTCTGCTTTTCTGGAGCACATTTTGACTTGTTGCTGAATGCTCCTATAATGTAACTCTAAATGACAATCAGAGCAACTTGAATTGCGTGTGTGCAGCCTTTTGCTCAAAAGTGATCAACGTTTCGTTTTCAGAGTCTCTTTTGACAATCTCTTCGAGAGCTGTTTTCAGTCATTAACAGAGCTGTTCTGAAAGTGTCCAAGCGGCCTGTTCTTAGAGTGGACTGTTTTTTGCATTCGTTCTCAAGTTATATCAAACTATCAAAGTGTTGTTTTCTGCCTTTCACGAGCACATTTTGACTTGTTGTTGAATAATCCTATAATGTAACTCTAAATGACAATCAGAGCAACTTGAATTGCGTGTGTGCAGCCTTTTGCTCAAAAGTGATCAACGTTTCGTTTTCGGAGTCTCTTTTGACAATCTCTTCGAGAGCTGTTTTCAGTCATTAACAGAGCTGTTCTGAAAGTGTCCAAGCGGCCTGTTCTTAGAGTGGACTGTTTTTTGCATTCGTTCTCAAGTTATATCAAACTATCAAAGTGTTGTTTTCTGCCTTTCACGAGCACATTTTGACTTGTTGTTGAATAATCCTATAATGTAACTCTAAATGACAATCAGAGCAACTTGAATTGCGTGTGTGCAGCCTTTTGCTCAAAAGTGATCAACGTTTCGTTTTCGGAGTCTCTTTTGACAATCTCTTCGAGAGCTGTTTTCAGTCATTAACAGAGCTGTTCTGAAAGTGTCCAAGCGGCCTGTTCTGAGAGTGGACTGTTTTTTGCATTCGTTCTCAAGTTATATCAAACTATCAAAGTGTTGTTTTCTGCCTTTCACGAGCACATTTTGACTTGTTGTTGAATAATCCTATAATGTAACTCTAAATGACAATCAGAGCAACTAGAATTGCGTGTGTGCAGCCTTTTGCTCAAAAGTGATCAACGTTTCGTTTTCGGAGTCTCTTTTGACAATCTCTTCGAGAGCTGTTTTCAGTCATTAACAGAGCTGTTCTGAAAGTGTCCAAGCGGCCTGTTCTGAGAGTGGACTGTTTTTTGCATTCGTTCTCAAGTTATATCAAACTATCAAAGTGTTGTTTTCTGCCTTTCACGAGCACATTTTGACTTGTTGTTGAATAATCCTATAATGTAACTCTAAATGACAATCAGAGCAACTTGAATTGCGTGTGTGCAGCCTTTTGCTCAAAAGTGATCAACGTTTCGTTTTCGGAGTCTCTTTTGACAATCTCTTCGAGAGCTGTTTTCAGTCATTAACAGAGCTGTTCTGAAAGTGTCCAAGCGGCCTGTTCTTAGAGTGGACTGTTTTTTGCATTCGTTCTCAAGTTATATCAAACTATCAAAGTGTTGTTTTCTGCCTTTCACGAGCACATTTTGACTTGTTGTTGAATAATCCTATAATGTAACTCTAAATGACAATCAGAGCAACTTGAATTGCGTGTGTGCAGCCTTTTGCTCAAAAGTGATCAACGTTTCGTTTTCGGAGTCTCTTTTGACAATCTCTTCGAGAGCTGTTTTCAGTCATTAACAGAGCTGTTCTGAAAGTGTCCAAGCGGCCTGTTCTTAGAGTGGACTGTTTTTTGCATTCGTTCTCAAGTTATATCAAACTATCAAAGTGTTGTTTTCTGCCTTTCACGAGCACATTTTGACTTGTTGTTGAATAATCCTATAATGTAACTCTAAATGACAATCAGAGCAACTTGAATTGCGTGTGTGCAGCCTTTTGCTCAAAAGTGATCAACGTTTCGTTTTCAGAGTCTCTTTTGACAATCTCTTCGAGAGCTGTTTTCAGTCATTAACAGAGCTGTTCTGAAAGTGTCCAAGCGGCCTGTTCTTAGAGTGGACTGTTTTTTGCATTCGTTCTCAAGTTATATCAAACTATCAAAGTGTTGTTTTCTGCCTTTCACGAGCACATTTTAACTTGTTGTTGAATAATCCTATAATGTAACTCTAAATGACAATCAGAGCAACTTGAATTGCGTGTGTGCAGCCTTTTGCTCAAAAGTGATCAACGTTTCGTTTTCGGAGTCTCTTTTGACAATCTCTTCGAGAGCTGTTTTCAGTCATTAACAGAGCTGTTCTGAAAGTGTCCAAGCGGCCTGTTCTTAGAGTGGACTGTTTTTTGCATTCGTTCTCAAGTTATATCAAACTATCAAAGTGTTGTTTTCTGCCTTTCACGAGCACATTTTGACTTGTTGTTGAATAATCCTATAATGTAACTCTAAATGACAATCAGAGCAACTTGAATTGCGTGTGTGCAGCCTTTTGCTCAAAAGTGATCAACGTTTCGTTTTCAGAGTCTCTTTTGACAATCTCTTCGAGAGCTGTTTTCAGTCATTAACAGAGCTGTTCTGAAAGTGTCCAAGCGGCCTGTTCTTAGAGTGGACTGTTTTTTGCATTCGTTCTCAAGTTATATCAAACTATCAAAGTGTTGTTTTCTGCCTTTCACGAGCACATTTTAACTTGTTGTTGAATAATCCTATAATGTAACTCTAAATGACAATCAGAGCAACTTGAATTGCCTGTGTGCAGCCTTTTGCTCAAAAGTGATCAACGTTTCGTTTTCGGAGTCTCTTTTGACAATCTCTTCGAGAGCTGTTTTCAGTCATTAACAGAGCTGTTCTGAAAGTGTCCAAGCGGCCTGTTCTTAGAGTGGACTGTTTTTTGCATTCGTTCTCAAGTTATATCAAACTATCAAAGTGTTGTTTTCTGCCTTTCACGAGCACATTTTGACTTGTTGTTGAATAATCCTATAATGTAACTCTAAATGACAATCAGAGCAACTTGAATTGCGTGTGTGCAGCCTTTTGCTCAAAAGTGATCAACGTTTCGTTTTCAGAGTCTCTTTTGACAATCTCTTCGAGAGCTGTTTTCAGTCATTAACAGAGCTGTTCTGAAAGTGTCCAAGCGGCCTGTTCTTAGAGTGGACTGTTTTTTGCATTCGTTCTCAAGTTATATCAAACTATCAAAGTGTTGTTTTCTGCCTTTCACGAGCACATTTTAACTTGTTGTTGAATAATCCTATAATGTAACTCTAAATGACAATCAGAGCAACTTGAATTGCGTGTGTGCAGCCTTTTGCTCAAAAGTGATCAACGTTTCGTTTTCGGAGTCTCTTTTGACAATCTCTTCGAGAGCTGTTTTCAGTCATTAACAGAGCTGTTCTGAAAGTGTCCAAGCGGCCTGTTCTTAGAGTGGACTGTTTTTTGCATTCGTTCTCAAGTTATATCAAACTATCAAAGTGTTGTTTTCTGCCTTTCACGAGCACATTTTGACTTGTTGTTGAATAATCCTATAATGTAACTCTAAATGACAATCAGAGCAACTTGAATTGCGTGTGTGCAGCCTTTTGCTCAAAAGTGATCAACGTTTCGTTTTCAGAGTCTCTTTTGACAATCTCTTCGAGAGCTGTTTTCAGTCATTAACAGAGCTGTTCTGAAAGTGTCCAAGCGGCCTGTTCTTAGAGTGGACTGTTTTTTGCATTCGTTCTCAAGTTATATCAAACTATCAAAGTGTTGTTTTCTGCCTTTCACGAGCACATTTTAACTTGTTGTTGAATAATCCTATAATGTAACTCTAAATGACAATCAGAGCAACTTGAATTGCCTGTGTGCAGCCTTTTGCTCAAAAGTGATCAACGTTTCGTTTTCGGAGTCTCTTTTGACAATCTCTTCGAGAGCTGTTTTCAGTCATTAACAGAGCTGTTCTGAAAGTGTCCAAGCGGCCTGTTCTTAGAGTGGACTGTTTTTTGCATTCGTTCTCAAGTTATATCAAACTATCAAAGTGTTGTTTTCTGCCTTTCACGAGCACATTTTGACTTGTTGTTGAATAATCCTATAATGTAACTCTAAATGACAATCAGAGCAACTTGAATTGCGTGTGTGCAGCCTTTTGTTCAAAAGTGATCAACGTTTCGTTTTCAGAGTCTCTTTTGACAATCTCTTCGAGAGCTGTTTTCAGTCATTAACAGAGCTGTTCTGAAAGTGTCCAAGCGGCCTGTTCTTAGAGTGGACTGTTTTTTGCATTCGTTCTCAAGTTATATCAAACTATCAAAGTGTTGTTTTCTGCCTTTCACGAGCACATTTTGACTTGTTGTTGAATAATCCTATAATGTAACTCTAAATGACAATCAGAGCAACTTGAATTGCGAGTGTGCAGCCTTTTGCTCAAAAGTGATCAACGTTTCGTTTTCGGAGCCTCTTTTGACAATCTCTTCGAGAGCTGTTTTCAGTCATTAACAGAGCTGTTCTGAAAGTGTCCAAGCGGCCTGTTCTTAGAGTGGACTGTTTTTTGCATTCGTTCTCAAGTTATATCAAACTATCAAAGTGTTGTTTTCTGCCTTTCACGAGCACATTTTGACTTGTTGTTGAATAATCCTATAATGTAACTCTAAATGACAATCAGAGCAACTTGAATTGTGTGTGCAGCCTTTTGCTCAAAAGTGATCAACGTTTCGTTTTCGGAGTCTCTTTTGACAATCTCTTCGAGAGCTGTTTTCAGTCATTAACAGAGCTGTTCTGAAAGTGTCCAAGCGGCCTGTTCTTAGAGTGGACTGTTTTTTGCATTCGTTCTCAAGTTATATCAAACTTTTAAAGTGTTGTTTTCTGCCTTTCACGAGCACATTTTGACTTGTTGTTGAATAATCCTATAATGTAACTCTAAATGACAATCAGAGCAACTTGAATTGCGTGTGTGCAGCCTTTTGCTCAAAAGTGATCAACGTTTCGTTTTCGGAGTCTCTTTTGACAATCTCTTCGAGAGCTGTTTTCAGTCATTAACAGAGCTGTTCTGAAAGTGTCCAAGCGGCCTGTTCTTAGAGTGGACTGTTTTTTGCATTCGTTCTCAAGTTATATCAAACTTTTAAAGTGTTGTTTTCTGCCTTTCACGAGCACATTTTGACTTGTTGTTGAATAATCCTATAATGTAACTCTAAATGACAATCAGAGCAACTTGAATTGCGTGTGTGCAGCCTTTTGCTCAAAAGTGATCAACGTTTCGTTTTCGGAGTCTCTTTTGACAATCTCTTCGAGAGCTGTTTTCAGTCATTAACAGAGCTGTTCTGAAAGTGTCCAAGCGGCCTGTTCTTAGAGTGGACTGTTTTTTGCATTCGTTCTCAAGTTATATCAAACTATCAAAGTGTTGTTTTCTGCCTTTCACGAGCACATTTTGACTTGTTGTTGAATAATCCTATAATGTAACTCTAAATGACAATCAGAGCAACTTGAATTGCGTGTGTGCAGCCTTTTGCTCAAAAGTGATCAACGTTTCGTTTTCGGAGTCTCTTTTGACAATCTCTTCGAGAGCTGTTTTCAGTCATTAACAGAGCTGTTCTGAAAGTGTCCAAGCGGCCTGTTCTTAGAGTGGACTGTTTTTTGCATTCGTTCTCAAGTTATATCAAACTATCAAAGTGTTGTTTTCTGCCTTTCACGAGCACATTTTGACTTGTTGTTGAATAATCCTATAATGTAACTCTAAATGACAATCAGAGCAACTTGAATTGCGTGTGTGCAGCCTTTTGCTCAAAAGTGATCAACGTTTCGTTTTCGGAGTCTCTTTTGACAATCTCTTCGAGAGCTGTTTTCAGTCATTAACAGAGCTGTTCTGAAAGTGTCCAAGCGGCCTGTTCTGAGAGTGGACTGTTTTTTTCATTCGTTCCCAAGTTCTATCAGTGTTGTTTTCTGCTTTTCTGGAGCACATTTTGACTTGTTGCTGAATGCTCCTATAATGTAACTCTAAATGACAATCAGAGCAACTTGAATTGCGTGTGTGCAGCCTTTTGCTCAAAAGTGATCAACGTTTCGTTTTCAGAGTCTCTTTTGACAATCTCTTCGAGAGCTGTTTTCAGTCATTAACAGAGCTGTTCTGAAAGTGTCCAAGCGGCCTTTTCTTAGAGTGGACTGTTTTTTGCATTCGTTCTCAAGTTATATCAAACTATCAAAGTGTTGTTTTCTGCCTTTCACGAGCACATTTTGACTTGTTGTTGAATAATCCTATAATGTAACTCTAAATGACAATCAGAGCAACTTGAATTGCGTGTGTGCAGCCTTTTGCTCAAAAGTGATCAACGTTTCGTTTTCGGAGTCTCTTTTGACAATCTCTTCGAGAGCTGTTTTCAGTCATTAACAGAGCTGTTCTGAAAGTGTCCAAGCGGCCTGTTCTTAGAGTGGACTGTTTTTTGCATTCGTTCTCAAGTTATATCAAACTATCAAAGTGTTGTTTTCTGCCTTTCACGAGCACATTTTGACTTGTTGTTGAATAATCCTATAATGTAACTCTAAATGACAATCAGAGCAACTTGAATTGCGTGTGTGCAGCCTTTTGCTCAAAAGTGATCAACGTTTCGTTTTCGGAGTCTCTTTTGACAATCTCTTCGAGAGCTGTTTTCAGTCATTAACAGAGCTGTTCTGAAAGTGTCCAAGCGGCCTGTTCTTAGAGTGGACTGTTTTTTGCATTCGTTCTCAAGTTATATCAAACTATCAAAGTGTTGTTTTCTGCCTTTCACGAGCACATTTTGACTTGTTGTTGAATAATCCTATAATGTAACTCTAAATGACAATCAGAGCAACTTGAATTGCGTGTGTGCAGCCTTTTGCTCAAAAGTGATCAACGTTTCGTTTTCAGAGTCTCTTTTGACAATCTCTTCGAGAGCTGTTTTCAGTCATTAACAGAGCTGTTCTGAAAGTGTCCAAGCGGCCTGTTCTTAGAGTGGACTGTTTTTTGCATTCGTTCTCAAGTTATATCAAACTATCAAAGTGTTGTTTTCTGCCTTTCACGAGCACATTTTGACTTGTTGTTGAATAATCCTATAATGTAACTCTAAATGACAATCAGAGCAACTTGAATTGCGTGTGTGCAGCCTTTTGCTCAAAAGTGATCAACGTTTCGTTTTCGGAGTCTCTTTTGACAATCTCTTCGAGAGCTGTTTTCAGTCATTAACAGAGCTGTTCTGAAAGTGTCCAAGCGGCCTGTTCTTAGAGTGGACTGTTTTTTGCATTCGTTCTCAAGTTATATCAAACTATCAAAGTGTTGTTTTCTGCCTTTCACGAGCACATTTTGACTTGTTGTTGAATAATCCTATAATGTAACTCTAAATGACAATCAGAGCAACTTGAATTGCGTGTGTGCAGCCTTTTGCTCAAAAGTGATCAACGTTTCGTTTTCGGAGTCTCTTTTGACAATCTCTTCGAGAGCTGTTTTCAGTCATTAACAGAGCTGTTCTGAAAGTGTCCAAGCGGCCTGTTCTTAGAGTGGACTGTTTTTTGCATTCGTTCTCAAGTTATATCAAACTATCAAAGTGTTGTTTTCTGCCTTTCACGAGCACATTTTGACTTGTTGTTGAATAATCCTATAATGTAACTCTAAATGACAATCAGAGCAACTTGAATTGCGTGTGTGCAGCCTTTTGCTCAAAAGTGATCAACGTTTCGTTTTCGGAGTCTCTTTTGACAATCTCTTCGAGAGCTGTTTTCAGTCATTAACAGAGCTGTTCTGAAAGTGTCCAAGCGGCCTGTTCTGAGAGTGGACTGTTTTTTTCATTCGTTCCCAAGTTCTATCAGTGTTGTTTTCTGCTTTTCTGGAGCACATTCTGACTTGTTGCTGAATGCTCCTATAATGTAACTCTAAATGACAATCAGAGCAACTTGAATTGCGTGTGTGCAGCCTTTTGCTCAAAAGTGATCAACGTTTCGTTTTCAGAGTCTCTTTTGACAATCTCTTCGAGAGCTGTTTTCAGTCATTAACAGAGCTGTTCTGAAAGTGTCCAAGCGGCCTGTTCTTAGAGTGGACTGTTTTTTGCATTCGTTCTCAAGTTATATCAAACTATCAAAGTGTTGTTTTCTGCCTTTCACGAGCACATTTTGACTTGTTGTTGAATAATCCTATAATGTAACTCTAAATGACAATCAGAGCAACTTGAATTGCGTGTGTGCAGCCTTTTGCTCAAAAGTGATCAACGTTTCGTTTTCGGAGTCTCTTTTGACAATCTCTTCGAGAGCTGTTTTCAGTCATTAACAGAGCTGTTCTGAAAGTGTCCAAGCGGCCTGTTCTTAGAGTGGACTGTTTTTTGCATTCGTTCTCAAGTTATATCAAACTATCAAAGTGTTGTTTTCTGCCTTTCACGAGCACATTTTGACTTGTTGTTGAATAATCCTATAATGTAACTCTAAATGACAATCAGAGCAACTTGAATTGCGTGTGTGCAGCCTTTTGCTCAAAAGTGATCAACGTTTCGTTTTCGGAGTCTCTTTTGACAATCTCTTCGAGAGCTGTTTTCAGTCATTAACAGAGCTGTTCTGAAAGTGTCCAAGCGGCCTGTTCTTAGAGTGGACTGTTTTTTGCATTCGTTCTCAAGTTATATCAAACTATCAAAGTGTTGTTTTCTGCCTTTCACGAGCACATTTTGACTTGTTGTTGAATAATCCTATAATGTAACTCTAAATGACAATCAGAGCAACTTGAATTGCGTGTGTGCAGCCTTTTGCTCAAAAGTGATCAACGTTTCGTTTTCAGAGTCTCTTTTGACAATCTCTTCGAGAGCTGTTTTCAGTCATTAACAGAGCTGTTCTGAAAGTGTCCAAGCGGCCTGTTCTTAGAGTGGACTGTTTTTTGCATTCGTTCTCAAGTTATATCAAACTATCAAAGTGTTGTTTTCTGCCTTTCACGAGCACATTTTGACTTGTTGTTGAATAATCCTATAATGTAACTCTAAATGACAATCAGAGCAACTTGAATTGCGTGTGTGCAGCCTTTTGCTCAAAAGTGATCAACGTTTCGTTTTCGGAGTCTCTTTTGACAATCTCTTCGAGAGCTGTTTTCAGTCATTAACAGAGCTGTTCTGAAAGTGTCCAAGCGGCCTGTTCTTAGAGTGGACTGTTTTTTGCATTCGTTCTCAAGTTATATCAAACTATCAAAGTGTTGTTTTCTGCCTTTCACGAGCACATTTTGACTTGTTGTTGAATAATCCTATAATGTAACTCTAAATGACAATCAGAGCAACTTGAATTGCGTGTGTGCAGCCTTTTGCTCAAAAGTGATCAACGTTTCGTTTTCGGAGTCTCTTTTGACAATCTCTTCGAGAGCTGTTTTCAGTCATTAACAGAGCTGTTCTGAAAGTGTCCAAGCGGCCTGTTCTTAGAGTGGACTGTTTTTTGCATTCGTTCTCAAGTTATATCAAACTATCAAAGTGTTGTTTTCTGCCTTTCACGAGCACATTTTGACTTGTTGTTGAATAATCCTATAATGTAACTCTAAATGACAATCAGAGCAACTTGAATTGCGTGTGTGCAGCCTTTTGCTCAAAAGTGATCAACGTTTCGTTTTCGGAGTCTCTTTTGACAATCTCTTCGAGAGCTGTTTTCAGTCATTAACAGAGCTGTTCTGAAAGTGTCCAAGCGGCCTGTTCTGAGAGTGGACTGTTTTTTTCATTCGTTCCCAAGTTCTATCAGTGTTGTTTTCTGCTTTTCTGGAGCACATTCTGACTTGTTGCTGAATGCTCCTATAATGTAACTCTAAATGACAATCAGAGCAACTTGAATTGCGTGTGTGCAGCCTTTTGCTCAAAAGTGATCAACGTTTCGTTTTCAGAGTCTCTTTTGACAATCTCTTCGAGAGCTGTTTTCAGTCATTAACAGAGCTGTTCTGAAAGTGTCCAAGCGGCCTGTTCTTAGAGTGGACTGTTTTTTGCATTCGTTCTCAAGTTATATCAAACTATCAAAGTGTTGTTTTCTGCCTTTCACGAGCACATTTTGACTTGTTGTTGAATAATCCTATAATGTAACTCTAAATGACAATCAGAGCAACTTGAATTGCGTGTGTGCAGCCTTTTGCTCAAAAGTGATCAACGTTTCGTTTTCGGAGTCTCTTTTGACAATCTCTTCTAGTGCTGTTTTCAGTCATTAACAGAGCTGTTCTGAAAGTGTCCAAGCGGCCTGTTCTTAGAGTGGACTGTTTTTTGCATTCGTTCTCAAGTTATATCAAACTATTAAAGTGTTGTTTTCTGCCTTTCACGAGCACATTTTGACTTGTTGTTGAATAATCCTATAATGTAACTCTAAATGACAATCAGAGCAACTTGAATTGCGTGTGTGCAGCCTTTTGCTCAAAAGTGATCAACGTTTCGTTTTCGGAGTCTCTTTTGACAATCTCTTCGAGAGCTGTTTTCAGTCATTAACAGAGCTGTTCTGAAAGTGTCCAAACGGCCTGTTCTTAGAGTGGACTGTTTTTTGCATTCGTTCTCAAGTTATATCAAACTATCAAAGTGTTGTTTTCTGCCTTTCACGAGCACATTTTGACTTGTTGTTGAATAATCCTATAATGTAACTCTAAATGACAATCAGAGCAACTTGAATTGCGTGTGTGCAGCCTTTTGCTCAAAAGTGATCAACGTTTCGTTTTCGGAGTCTCTTTTGACAATCTCTTCGAGAGCTGTTTTCAGTCATTAACAGAGCTGTTCTGAAAGTGTCCAAGCGGCCTGTTCTTAGAGTGGACTGTTTTTTGCATTCGTTCTCAAGTTATATCAAACTATCAAAGTGTTGTTTTCTGCCTTTCACGAGCACATTTTGACTTGTTGTTGAATAATCCTATAATGTAACTCTAAATGACAAACAGAGCAACTTGAATTGCGTGTGTGCAGCCTTTTGCTCAAAAGTGATCAACGTTTCGTTTTCGGAGTCTCTTTTGACAATCTCTTCGAGAGCTGTTTTCAGTCATTAACAGAGCTGTTCTGAACGTGTCCAAGCGGCCTGTTCTTAGAGTGGACTGTTTTTTGCATTCGTTCTCAAGTTATATCAAAGTGTTGTTTTCTGCCTTTCTCGAGCACATTTTGACTTGTTGTTGAATGCTCCTATAATGTAACTCTAAATGACAATCAGAGCAACTTGAATTGCGTGTGTGCAGCCTTTTGCTCAAAAGTGATCAACGTTTCGTTTTTGGAGTCTCTTTTGACAATCTCTTCGAGAGCTGTTTTCAGTCATTAACAGAGCTGTTCTGAAAGTGTCCAAGCGGCCTGTTCTTAGAGTGGACTGTTTTTTGCATTCGTTCTCAAGTTATATCAAACTATCAAAGTGTTGTTTTCTGACTTTCACGAGCACATTTTGACTTGTTGTTGAATAATCCTATAATGTAACTCTAAATGACAATCAGAGCAACTTGAATTGCGTGTGTGCAGCCTTTTGCTCAAAAGTGATCAACGTTTCGTTTTCAGAGTCTCTTTTGACAATCTCTTCGAGAGCTGTTTTCAGTCATTAACAGAGCTGTTCTGAAAGTGTCCAAGCGGCCTGTTCTTAGAGTGGACTGTTTTTTGCATTCGTTCTCAAGTTATATCAAACTATCAAAGTGTTGTTTTCTGCCTTTCACGAGCACATTTTAACTTGTTGTTGAATAATCCTATAATGTAACTCTAAATGACAATCAGAGCAACTTGAATTGCGTGTGTGCAGCCTTTTGCTCAAAAGTGATCAACGTTTCGTTTTCGGAGTCTCTTTTGACAATCTCTTTGAGAGCTGTTTTCAGTCATTAACAGAGCTGTTCTGAAAGTGTCCAAGCGGCCTGTTCTTAGAGTGGACTGTTTTTTGCATTCGTTCTCAAGTTATATCAAACTATCAAAGTGTTGTTTTCTGCCTTTCACGAGCACATTTTGACTTGTTGTTGAATAATCCTATAATGTAACTCTAAATGACAGTCAGAGCAACTTGAATTGCGTGTGTGCAGCCTTTTGCTCAAAAGTGATCAACGTTTCGTTTATAGAGTCTCTTTTGACAATCTCTTCGAGAGCTGTTTTCAGTCATTAACAGAGCTGTTCTGAAAGTGTCCAAGCGGCCTGTTCTTAGAGTGGACTGTTTTTTGCATTCGTTCTCAAGTTATATCAAACTATCAAAGTGTTGTTTTCTGCCTTTCACGAGCACATTTTGACTTGTTGAATAATCCTATAATGTAACTCTAAATGACAATCAGAGCAACTTGAATTGCGTGTGTGCAGCCTTTTGCTCAAAAGTGATCAACGTTTCGTTTTCAGAGTCTCTTTTGACAATCTCTTCGAGAGCTGTTTTCAGTCATTAACAGAGCTGTTCTGAAAGTGTCCAAGCGGCCTGTTCTTAGAGTGGACTGTTTTTTGCATTCGTTCTCAAGTTATATCAAACTATCAAAGTGTTGTTTTCTGCCTTTCACGAGCACATTTTGACTTGTTGTTGAATAATCCTATAAGGTAACTCTAAATGACAATCAGAGCAACTTGAATTGCGTGTGTGCAGTGTTGTTTTCTGCCTTTCACGAGCACATTTTGACTTGTTGTTGAATAATCCTATAATGTAACTCTAAATGACAATCAGAGCAACTTGAATTGCGTGTGTGCAGCCTTTTGCTCAAAAGTGATCAACGTTTCGTTTTCGGAGTCTCTTTTGACAATCTCTTCGAGAGCTGTTTTCAGTCATTAACAGAGCTGTTCTGAAAGTGTCCAAGCGGCCTGTTCTTAGAGTGGACTGTTTTTTGCATTCGTTCTCAAGTTATATCAAACTATCAAAGTGTTGTTTTCTGCCTTTCACGAGCACATTTTGACTTGTTGTTGAATAATCCTATAATGTAACTCTAAATGACAATCAGAGCAACTTGAATTGCGTGTGTGCAGCCTTTTGCTCAAAAGTGATCAACGTTTCGTTTTCGGAGTCTCTTTTGACAATCTCTTCGAGAGCTGTTTTCAATCATTAACAGAGCTGTTCTGAAAGTGTCCAAACGGCCTGTTCTTAGAGTGGACTGTTTTTTGCATTCGTTCTCAAGTTATATCAAACTATCAAAGTGTTGTTTTCTGCCTTTCACGAGCACATTTTGACTTGTTGTTGAATAATCCTATAATGTAACTCTAAATGACAATCAGAGCAACTTGAATTGCGTGTGTGCAGCCTTTTGCTCAAAAGTGATCAACGTTTCGTTTTCGGAGTCTCTTTTGACAATCTCTTCGAGAGCTGTTTTCAGTCATTAACAGAGCTGTTCTGAAAGTGTCCAAGCGGCCTGTTCTTAGAGTGGACTGTTTTTTGCATTCGTTCTCAAGTTATATCAAACTATCAAAGTGTTGTTTTCTGCCTTTCACGAGCACATTTTGACTTGTTGTTGAATAATCCTATAATGTAACTCTAAATGACAAACAGAGCAACTTGAATTGCGTGTGTGCAGCCTTTTGCTCAAAAGTGATCAACGTTTCGTTTTCGGAGTCTCTTTTGACAATCTCTTCGAGAGCTGTTTTCAGTCATTAACAGAGCTGTTCTGAACGTGTCCAAGCGGCCTGTTCTTAGAGTGGACTGTTTTTTGCATTCGTTCTCAAGTTATATCAAAGTGTTGTTTTCTGCCTTTCTCGAGCACATTTTGACTTGTTGTTGAATGCTCCTATAATGTAACTCTAAATGACAATCAGAGCAACTTGAATTGCGTGTGTGCAGCCTTTTGCTCAAAAGTGATCAACGTTTCGTTTGCTGAGTCTCTTTTGACAATCTCTTCGAGAGCTGTTTTCAGTCATTAACAGAGCTGTTCTGAAAGTGTCCAAGCGGCCTGTTCTGAGAGTGTATTGTGTTTTTTGCATTCGTTCTCAAGTTATATCAAACTATCAAAGTGTTGTTTTCTGCCTTTCACGAGCACATTTTGACTTGTTGTTGAATAATCCTATAATGTAACTCTAAATGACAATCAGAGCAACTTGAATTGCGTGTGTGCAGCCTTTTGCTCAAAAGTGATCAACGTTTCGTTTTCGGAGTCTCTTTTGACAATCTCTTTGAGAGCTGTTTTCAGTCATTAACAGAGCTGTTCTGAAAGTGTCCAAGCGGCCTGTTCTTAGAGTGGACTGTTTTTTGCATTCGTTCTCAAGTTATATCAAACTATCAAAGTGTTGTTTTCTGCCTTTCACGAGCACATTTTGACTTGTTGTTGAATAATCCTATAATGTAACTCTAAATGACAATCAGAGCAACTTGAATTGCGTGTGTGCAGCCTTTTGCTCAAAAGTGATCAACGTTTCGTTTTCAGAGTCTCTTTTGACAATCTCTTCGAGAGCTGTTTTCAGTCATTAACAGAGCTGTTCTGAAAGTGTCCAAGCGGCCTGTTCTTAGAGTGGACTGTTTTTTGCATTCGTTCTCAAGTTATATCAAACTATCAAAGTGTTGTTTTCTGCCTTTCACGAGCACATTTTGACTTGTTGAATAATCCTATAATGTAACTCTAAATGACAATCAGAGCAACTTGAATTGCGTGTGTGCAGCCTTTTGCTCAAAAGTGATCAACGTTTCGTTTTCAGAGTCTCTTTTGACAATCTCTTCGAGAGCTGTTTTCAGTCATTAACAGAGCTGTTCTGAAAGTGTCCAAGCGGCCTGTTCTTAGAGTGGACTGTTTTTTGCATTCGTTCTCAAGTTATATCAAACTATCAAAGTGTTGTTTTCTGCCTTTCACGAGCACATTTTGACTTGTTGTTGAATAATCCTATAAGGTAACTCTAAATGACAATCAGAGCAACTTGAATTGCGTGTGTGCAGTGTTGTTTTCTGCCTTTCACGAGCACATTTTGACTTGTTGTTGAATAATCCTATAATGTAACTCTAAATGACAATCAGAGCAACTTGAATTGCGTGTGTGCAGCCTTTTGCTCAAAAGTGATCAACGTTTCGTTTTCGGAGTCTCTTTTGACAATCTCTTCGAGAGCTGTTTTCAGTCATTAACAGAGCTGTTCTGAAAGTGTCCAAGCGGCCTGTTCTTAGAGTGGACTGTTTTTTGCATTCGTTCTCAAGTTATATCAAACTATCAAAGTGTTGTTTTCTGCCTTTCACGAGCACATTTTGACTTGTTGTTGAATAATCCTATAATGTAACTCTAAATGACAATCAGAGCAACTTGAATTGCGTGTGTGCAGCCTTTTGCTCAAAAGTGATCAACGTTTCGTTTTCGGAGTCTTTTTTGACAATCTCTTCGAGAGCTGTTTTCAGTCATTAACAGAGCTGTTCTGAAAGTGTCCAAGCGGCCTGTTCTTAGAGTGGACTGTTTTTTGCATTCGTTCTCAAGTTATATCAAACTATCAAAGTGTTGTTTTCTGCCTTTCACGAGCACATTTTGACTTGTTGTTGAATAATCCTATAATGTAACTCTAAATGACAATCAGAGCAACTTGAATTGCGTGTGTGCAGCCTTTTGCTCAAAAGTGATCAACGTTTCGTTTTCAGAGTCTCTTTTGACAATCTCTTCGAGAGCTGTTTTCAGTCATTAACAGAGCTGTTCTGAAAGTGTCCAAGCGGCCTGTTCTTAGAGTGGACTGTTTTTTGCATTCGTTCTCAAGTTATATCAAACTATCAAAGTGTTGTTTTCTGCCTTTCACGAGCACATTTTAACTTGTTGTTGAATAATCCTATAATGTAACTCTAAATGACAATCAGAGCAACTTGAATTGCGTGTGTGCAGCCTTTTGCTCAAAAGTGATCAACGTTTCGTTTTCGGAGTCTCTTTTGACAATCTCTTCGAGAGCTGTTTTCAGTCATTAACAGAGCTGTTCTGAAAGTGTCCAAGCGGCCTGTTCTTAGAGTGGACTGTTTTTTGCATTCGTTCTCAAGTTATATCAAACTATCAAAGTGTTGTTTTCTGCCTTTCACGAGCACATTTTGACTTGTTGTTGAATAATCCTATAATGTAACTCTAAATGACAATCAGAGCAACTTGAATTGCGTGTGTGCAGCCTTTTGCTCAAAAGTGATCAACGTTTCGTTTTCAGAGTCTCTTTTGACAATCTCTTCGAGAGCTGTTTTCAGTCATTAACAGAGCTGTTCTGAAAGTGTCCAAGCGGCCTGTTCTTAGAGTGGACTGTTTTTTGCATTCGTTCTCAAGTTATATCAAACTATCAAAGTGTTGTTTTCTGCCTTTCACGAGCACATTTTAACTTGTTGTTGAATAATCCTATAATGTAACTCTAAATGACAATCAGAGCAACTTGAATTGCGTGTGTGCAGCCTTTTGCTCAAAAGTGATCAACGTTTCGTTTTCGGAGTCTCTTTTGACAATCTCTTCGAGAGCTGTTTTCAGTCATTAACAGAGCTGTTCTGAAAGTGTCCAAGCGGCCTGTTCTTAGAGTGGACTGTTTTTTGCATTCGTTCTCAAGTTATATCAAACTATCAAAGTGTTGTTTTCTGCCTTTCACGAGCACATTTTGACTTGTTGTTGAATAATCCTATAATGTAACTCTAAATGACAATCAGAGCAACTTGAATTGCGTGTGTGCAGCCTTTTGCTCAAAAGTGATCAACGTTTCGTTTTCGGAGTCTCTTTTGACAATCTCTTCGAGAGCTGTTTTCAGTCATTAACAGAGCTGTTCTGAAAGTGTCCAAGCGGCCTGTTCTTAGAGTGGACTGTTTTTTGCATTCGTTCTCAAGTTATATCAAACTATCAAAGTGTTGTTTTCTGCCTTTCACGAGCACATTTTGACTTGTTGTTGAATAATCCTATAATGTAACTCTAAATGACAATCAGAGCAACTTGAATTGCGTGTGTGCAGCCTTTTGCTCAAAAGTGATCAACGTTTCGTTTTCAGAGTCTCTTTTGACAATCTCTTCGAGAGCTGTTTTCAGTCATTAACAGAGCTGTTCTGAAAGTGTCCAAGCGGCCTGTTCTTAGAGTGGACTGTTTTTTGCATTCGTTCTCAAGTTATATCAAACTATCAAAGTGTTGTTTTCTGCCTTTCACGAGCACATTTTGACTTGTTGTTGAATAATCCTATAATGTAACTCTAAATGACAATCAGAGCAACTTGAATTGCGTGTGTGCAGCCTTTTGCTCAAAAGTGATCAACGTTTCGTTTTCGGAGTCTCTTTTGACAATCTCTTCGAGAGCTGTTTTCAGTCATTAACAGAGCTGTTCTGAAAGTGTCCAAGCGGCCTGTTCTTAGAGTGGACTGTTTTTTGCATTCGTTCTCAAGTTATATCAAACTATCAAAGTGTTGTTTTCTGCCTTTCATGAGCACATTTTGACTTGTTGTTGAATAATCCTATAATGTAACTCTAAATGACAATCAGAGCAACTTGAATTGCGTGTGTGCAGCCTTTTGCTCAAAAGTGATCAACGTTTCGTTTTCGGAGTCTCTTTTGACAATCTCTTCGAGAGCTGTTTTCAGTCATTAACAGAGCTGTTCTGAAAGTGTCCAAGCGGCCTGTTCTTAGAGTGGACTGTTTTTTGCATTCGTTCTCAAGTTATATCAAAGTGTTGTTTTCTGCCTTTCTCGAGCACATTTTGACTTGTTGTTGAATGCTCCTATAATGTAACTCTAAATGACAATCAGAGCAACTTGAATTGCGTGTGTGCAGCCTTTTGCTCAAAAGTGATCAACGTTTCGTTTGCTGAGTCTCTTTTGACAATCTCTTCGAGAGCTGTTTTCAGTCATTAACAGAGCTGTTCTGAAAGTGTCCAAGCGGCCTGTTCTGAGAGTGTATTGTGTTTTTTGCATTCGTTCTCAAGTTATATCAAACTATCAAAGTGTTGTTTTCTGCCTTTCACGAGCACATTTTGACTTGTTGTTGAATAATCCTATAATGTAACTCTAAATGACAATCAGAGCAACTTGAATTGCGTGTGTGCAGCCTTTTGCTCAAAAGTGATCAACGTTTCGTTTTCGGAGTCTCTTTTGACAATCTCTTTGAGAGCTGTTTTCAGTCATTAACAGAGCTGTTCTGAAAGTGTCCAAGCGGCCTGTTCTTAGAGTGGACTGTTTTTTGCATTCGTTCTCAAGTTATATCAAACTATCAAAGTGTTGTTTTCTGCCTTTCACGAGCACATTTTGACTTGTTGTTGAATAATCCTATAATGTAACTCTAAATGACAATCAGAGCAACTTGAATTGCGTGTGTGCAGCCTTTTGCTCAAAAGTGATCAACGTTTCGTTTTCAGAGTCTCTTTTGACAATCTCTTCGAGAGCTGTTTTCAGTCATTAACAGAGCTGTTCTGAAAGTGTCCAAGCGGCCTGTTCTTAGAGTGGACTGTTTTTTGCATTCGTTCTCAAGTTATATCAAACTATCAAAGTGTTGTTTTCTGCCTTTCACGAGCACATTTTGACTTGTTGAATAATCCTATAATGTAACTCTAAATGACAATCAGAGCAACTTGAATTGCGTGTGTGCAGCCTTTTGCTCAAAAGTGATCAACGTTTCGTTTTCAGAGTCTCTTTTGACAATCTCTTCGAGAGCTGTTTTCAGTCATTAACAGAGCTGTTCTGAAAGTGTCCAAGCGGCCTGTTCTTAGAGTGGACTGTTTTTTGCATTCGTTCTCAAGTTATATCAAACTATCAAAGTGTTGTTTTCTGCCTTTCACGAGCACATTTTAACTTGTTGTTGAATAATCCTATAATGTAACTCTAAATGACAATCAGAGCAACTTGAATTGCGTGTGTGCAGCCTTTTGCTCAAAAGTGATCAACGTTTCGTTTTCGGAGTCTCTTTTGACAATCTCTTCGAGAGCTGTTTTCAGTCATTAACAGAGCTGTTCTGAAAGTGTCCAAGCGGCCTGTTCTTAGAGTGGACTGTTTTTTGCATTCGTTCTCAAGTTATATCAAACTATCAAAGTGTTGTTTTCTGCCTTTCACGAGCACATTTTGACTTGTTGTTGAATAATCCTATAATGTAACTCTAAATGACAATCAGAGCAACTTGAATTGCGTGTGTGCAGCCTTTTGCTCAAAAGTGATCAACGTTTCGTTTTCGGAGTCTCTTTTGACAATCTCTTCGAGAGCTGTTTTCAGTCATTAACAGAGCTGTTCTGAAAGTGTCCAAGCGGCCTGTTCTTAGAGTGGACTGTTTTTTGCATTCGTTCTCAAGTTATATCAAACTATCAAAGTGTTGTTTTCTGCCTTTCACGAGCACATTTTGACTTGTTGTTGAATAATCCTATAATGTAACTCTAAATGACAATCAGAGCAACTTGAATTGCGTGTGTGCAGCCTTTTGCTCAAAAGTGATCAACGTTTCGTTTTCAGAGTCTCTTTTGACAATCTCTTCGAGAGCTGTTTTCAGTCATTAACAGAGCTGTTCTGAAAGTGTCCAAGCGGCCTGTTCTTAGAGTGGACTGTTTTTTGCATTCGTTCTCAAGTTATATCAAACTATCAAAGTGTTGTTTTCTGCCTTTCACGAGCACATTTTGACTTGTTGTTGAATAATCCTATAATGTAACTCTAAATGACAATCAGAGCAACTTGAATTGCGTGTGTGCAGCCTTTTGCTCAAAAGTGATCAACGTTTCGTTTTCGGAGTCTCTTTTGACAATCTCTTCGAGAGCTGTTTTCAGTCATTAACAGAGCTGTTCTGAAAGTGTCCAAGCGGCCTGTTCTTAGAGTGGACTGTTTTTTGCATTCGTTCTCAAGTTATATCAAACTATCAAAGTGTTGTTTTCTGCCTTTCACGAGCACATTTTGACTTGTTGTTGAATAATCCTATAATGTAACTCTAAATGACAATCAGAGCAACTTGAATTGCGTGTGTGCAGCCTTTTGCTCAAAAGTGATCAACGTTTCGTTTTCGGAGTCTCTTTTGACAATCTCTTCGAGAGCTGTTTTCAGTCATTAACAGAGCTGTTCTGAAAGTGTCCAAGCGGCCTGTTCTTAGAGTGGACTGTTTTTTGCATTCGTTCTCAAGTTATATCAAAGTGTTGTTTTCTGCCTTTCTCGAGCACATTTTGACTTGTTGTTGAATGCTCCTATAATGTAACTCTAAATGACAATCAGAGCAACTTGAATTGCGTGTGTGCAGCCTTTTGCTCAAAAGTGATCAACGTTTCGTTTGCTGAGTCTCTTTTGACAATCTCTTCGAGAGCTGTTTTCAGTCATTAACAGAGCTGTTCTGAAAGTGTCCAAGCGGCCTGTTCTGAGAGTGTATTGTGTTTTTTGCATTCGTTCTCAAGTTATATCAAACTATCAAAGTGTTGTTTTCTGCCTTTCACGAGCACATTTTGACTTGTTGTTGAATAATCCTATAATGTAACTCTAAATGACAATCAGAGCAACTTGAATTGCGTGTGTGCAGCCTTTTGCTCAAAAGTGATCAACGTTTCGTTTTCGGAGTCTCTTTTGACAATCTCTTTGAGAGCTGTTTTCAGTCATTAACAGAGCTGTTCTGAAAGTGTCCAAGCGGCCTGTTCTTAGAGTGGACTGTTTTTTGCATTCGTTCTCAAGTTATATCAAACTATCAAAGTGTTGTTTTCTGCCTTTCACGAGCACATTTTGACTTGTTGTTGAATAATCCTATAATGTAACTCTAAATGACAATCAGAGCAACTTGAATTGCGTGTGTGCAGCCTTTTGCTCAAAAGTGATCAACGTTTCGTTTTCAGAGTCTCTTTTGACAATCTCTTCGAGAGCTGTTTTCAGTCATTAACAGAGCTGTTCTGAAAGTGTCCAAGCGGCCTGTTCTTAGAGTGGACTGTTTTTTGCATTCGTTCTCAAGTTATATCAAACTATCAAAGTGTTGTTTTCTGCCTTTCACGAGCACATTTTGACTTGTTGAATAATCCTATAATGTAACTCTAAATGACAATCAGAGCAACTTGAATTGCGTGTGTGCAGCCTTTTGCTCAAAAGTGATCAACGTTTCGTTTTCAGAGTCTCTTTTGACAATCTCTTCGAGAGCTGTTTTCAGTCATTAACAGAGCTGTTCTGAAAGTGTCCAAGCGGCCTGTTCTTAGAGTGGACTGTTTTTTGCATTCGTTCTCAAGTTATATCAAACTATCAAAGTGTTGTTTTCTGCCTTTCACGAGCACATTTTGACTTGTTGTTGAATAATCCTATAAGGTAACTCTAAATGACAATCAGAGCAACTTGAATTGCGTGTGTGCAGTGTTGTTTTCTGCCTTTCACGAGCACATTTTGACTTGTTGTTGAATAATCCTATAATGTAACTCTAAATGACAATCAGAGCAACTTGAATTGCGTGTGTGCAGCCTTTTGCTCAAAAGTGATCAACGTTTCGTTTTCGGAGTCTCTTTTGACAATCTCTTCGAGAGCTGTTTTCAGTCATTAACAGAGCTGTTCTGAAAGTGTCCAAGCGGCCTGTTCTTAGAGTGGACTGTTTTTTGCATTCGTTCTCAAGTTATATCAAACTATCAAAGTGTTGTTTTCTGCCTTTCACGAGCACATTTTGACTTGTTGTTGAATAATCCTATAATGTAACTCTAAATGACAATCAGAGCAACTTGAATTGCGTGTGTGCAGCCTTTTGCTCAAAAGTGATCAACGTTTCGTTTTCGGAGTCTTTTTTGACAATCTCTTCGAGAGCTGTTTTCAGTCATTAACAGAGCTGTTCTGAAAGTGTCCAAGCGGCCTGTTCTTAGAGTGGACTGTTTTTTGCATTCGTTCTCAAGTTATATCAAACTATCAAAGTGTTGTTTTCTGCCTTTCACGAGCACATTTTGACTTGTTGTTGAATAATCCTATAATGTAACTCTAAATGACAATCAGAGCAACTTGAATTGCGTGTGTGCAGCCTTTTGCTCAAAAGTGATCAACGTTTCGTTTTCAGAGTCTCTTTTGACAATCTCTTCGAGAGCTGTTTTCAGTCATTAACAGAGCTGTTCTGAAAGTGTCCAAGCGGCCTGTTCTTAGAGTGGACTGTTTTTTGCATTCGTTCTCAAGTTATATCAAACTATCAAAGTGTTGTTTTCTGCCTTTCACGAGCACATTTTAACTTGTTGTTGAATAATCCTATAATGTAACTCTAAATGACAATCAGAGCAACTTGAATTGCGTGTGTGCAGCCTTTTGCTCAAAAGTGATCAACGTTTCGTTTTCGGAGTCTCTTTTGACAATCTCTTCGAGAGCTGTTTTCAGTCATTAACAGAGCTGTTCTGAAAGTGTCCAAGCGGCCTGTTCTTAGAGTGGACTGTTTTTTGCATTCGTTCTCAAGTTATATCAAACTATCAAAGTGTTGTTTTCTGCCTTTCACGAGCACATTTTGACTTGTTGTTGAATAATCCTATAATGTAACTCTAAATGACAATCAGAGCAACTTGAATTGCGTGTGTGCAGCCTTTTGCTCAAAAGTGATCAACGTTTCGTTTTCAGAGTCTCTTTTGACAATCTCTTCGAGAGCTGTTTTCAGTCATTAACAGAGCTGTTCTGAAAGTGTCCAAGCGGCCTGTTCTTAGAGTGGACTGTTTTTTGCATTCGTTCTCAAGTTATATCAAACTATCAAAGTGTTGTTTTCTGCCTTTCACGAGCACATTTTAACTTGTTGTTGAATAATCCTATAATGTAACTCTAAATGACAATCAGAGCAACTTGAATTGCGTGTGTGCAGCCTTTTGCTCAAAAGTGATCAACGTTTCGTTTTCGGAGTCTCTTTTGACAATCTCTTCGAGAGCTGTTTTCAGTCATTAACAGAGCTGTTCTGAAAGTGTCCAAGCGGCCTGTTCTTAGAGTGGACTGTTTTTTGCATTCGTTCTCAAGTTATATCAAACTATCAAAGTGTTGTTTTCTGCCTTTCACGAGCACATTTTGACTTGTTGTTGAATAATCCTATAATGTAACTCTAAATGACAATCAGAGCAACTTGAATTGCGTGTGTGCAGCCTTTTGCTCAAAAGTGATCAACGTTTCGTTTTCGGAGTCTCTTTTGACAATCTCTTCGAGAGCTGTTTTCAGTCATTAACAGAGCTGTTCTGAAAGTGTCCAAGCGGCCTGTTCTTAGAGTGGACTGTTTTTTGCATTCGTTCTCAAGTTATATCAAACTATCAAAGTGTTGTTTTCTGCCTTTCACGAGCACATTTTGACTTGTTGTTGAATAATCCTATAATGTAACTCTAAATGACAATCAGAGCAACTTGAATTGCGTGTGTGCAGCCTTTTGCTCAAAAGTGATCAACGTTTCGTTTTCAGAGTCTCTTTTGACAATCTCTTCGAGAGCTGTTTTCAGTCATTAACAGAGCTGTTCTGAAAGTGTCCAAGCGGCCTGTTCTTAGAGTGGACTGTTTTTTGCATTCGTTCTCAAGTTATATCAAACTATCAAAGTGTTGTTTTCTGCCTTTCACGAGCACATTTTGACTTGTTGTTGAATAATCCTATAATGTAACTCTAAATGACAATCAGAGCAACTTGAATTGCGTGTGTGCAGCCTTTTGCTCAAAAGTGATCAACGTTTCGTTTTCGGAGTCTCTTTTGACAATCTCTTCGAGAGCTGTTTTCAGTCATTAACAGAGCTGTTCTGAAAGTGTCCAAGCGGCCTGTTCTTAGAGTGGACTGTTTTTTGCATTCGTTCTCAAGTTATATCAAAGTGTTGTTTTCTGCCTTTCTCGAGCACATTTTGACTTGTTGTTGAATGCTCCTATAATGTAACTCTAAATGACAATCAGAGCAACTTGAATTGCGTGTGTGCAGCCTTTTGCTCAAAAGTGATCAACGTTTCGTTTGCTGAGTCTCTTTTGACAATCTCTTCGAGAGCTGTTTTCAGTCATTAACAGAGCTGTTCTGAAAGTGTCCAAGCGGCCTGTTCTGAGAGTGTATTGTGTTTTTTGCATTCGTTCTCAAGTTATATCAAACTATCAAAGTGTTGTTTTCTGCCTTTCACGAGCACATTTTGACTTGTTGTTGAATAATCCTATAATGTAACTCTAAATGACAATCAGAGCAACTTGAATTGCGTGTGTGCAGCCTTTTGCTCAAAAGTGATCAACGTTTCGTTTTCGGAGTCTCTTTTGACAATCTCTTTGAGAGCTGTTTTCAGTCATTAACAGAGCTGTTCTGAAAGTGTCCAAGCGGCCTGTTCTTAGAGTGGACTGTTTTTTGCATTCGTTCTCAAGTTATATCAAACTATCAAAGTGTTGTTTTCTGCCTTTCACGAGCACATTTTGACTTGTTGTTGAATAATCCTATAATGTAACTCTAAATGACAATCAGAGCAACTTGAATTGCGTGTGTGCAGCCTTTTGCTCAAAAGTGATCAACGTTTCGTTTTCAGAGTCTCTTTTGACAATCTCTTCGAGAGCTGTTTTCAGTCATTAACAGAGCTGTTCTGAAAGTGTCCAAGCGGCCTGTTCTTAGAGTGGACTGTTTTTTGCATTCGTTCTCAAGTTATATCAAACTATCAAAGTGTTGTTTTCTGCCTTTCACGAGCACATTTTGACTTGTTGAATAATCCTATAATGTAACTCTAAATGACAATCAGAGCAACTTGAATTGCGTGTGTGCAGCCTTTTGCTCAAAAGTGATCAACGTTTCGTTTTCAGAGTCTCTTTTGACAATCTCTTCGAGAGCTGTTTTCAGTCATTAACAGAGCTGTTCTGAAAGTGTCCAAGCGGCCTGTTCTTAGAGTGGACTGTTTTTTGCATTCGTTCTCAAGTTATATCAAACTATCAAAGTGTTGTTTTCTGCCTTTCACGAGCACATTTTGACTTGTTGTTGAATAATCCTATAAGGTAACTCTAAATGACAATCAGAGCAACTTGAATTGCGTGTGTGCAGTGTTGTTTTCTGCCTTTCACGAGCACATTTTGACTTGTTGTTGAATAATCCTATAATGTAACTCTAAATGACAATCAGAGCAACTTGAATTGCGTGTGTGCAGCCTTTTGCTCAAAAGTGATCAACGTTTCGTTTTCGGAGTCTCTTTTGACAATCTCTTCGAGAGCTGTTTTCAGTCATTAACAGAGCTGTTCTGAAAGTGTCCAAGCGGCCTGTTCTTAGAGTGGACTGTTTTTTGCATTCGTTCTCAAGTTATATCAAACTATCAAAGTGTTGTTTTCTGCCTTTCACGAGCACATTTTGACTTGTTGTTGAATAATCCTATAATGTAACTCTAAATGACAATCAGAGCAACTTGAATTGCGTGTGTGCAGCCTTTTGCTCAAAAGTGATCAACGTTTCGTTTTCGGAGTCTTTTTTGACAATCTCTTCGAGAGCTGTTTTCAGTCATTAACAGAGCTGTTCTGAAAGTGTCCAAGCGGCCTGTTCTTAGAGTGGACTGTTTTTTGCATTCGTTCTCAAGTTATATCAAACTATCAAAGTGTTGTTTTCTGCCTTTCACGAGCACATTTTGACTTGTTGTTGAATAATCCTATAATGTAACTCTAAATGACAATCAGAGCAACTTGAATTGCGTGTGTGCAGCCTTTTGCTCAAAAGTGATCAACGTTTCGTTTTCAGAGTCTCTTTTGACAATCTCTTCGAGAGCTGTTTTCAGTCATTAACAGAGCTGTTCTGAAAGTGTCCAAGCGGCCTGTTCTTAGAGTGGACTGTTTTTTGCATTCGTTCTCAAGTTATATCAAACTATCAAAGTGTTGTTTTCTGCCTTTCACGAGCACATTTTAACTTGTTGTTGAATAATCCTATAATGTAACTCTAAATGACAATCAGAGCAACTTGAATTGCGTGTGTGCAGCCTTTTGCTCAAAAGTGATCAACGTTTCGTTTTCGGAGTCTCTTTTGACAATCTCTTCGAGAGCTGTTTTCAGTCATTAACAGAGCTGTTCTGAAAGTGTCCAAGCGGCCTGTTCTTAGAGTGGACTGTTTTTTGCATTCGTTCTCAAGTTATATCAAACTATCAAAGTGTTGTTTTCTGCCTTTCACGAGCACATTTTGACTTGTTGTTGAATAATCCTATAATGTAACTCTAAATGACAATCAGAGCAACTTGAATTGCGTGTGTGCAGCCTTTTGCTCAAAAGTGATCAACGTTTCGTTTTCAGAGTCTCTTTTGACAATCTCTTCGAGAGCTGTTTTCAGTCATTAACAGAGCTGTTCTGAAAGTGTCCAAGCGGCCTGTTCTTAGAGTGGACTGTTTTTTGCATTCGTTCTCAAGTTATATCAAACTATCAAAGTGTTGTTTTCTGCCTTTCACGAGCACATTTTAACTTGTTGTTGAATAATCCTATAATGTAACTCTAAATGACAATCAGAGCAACTTGAATTGCGTGTGTGCAGCCTTTTGCTCAAAAGTGATCAACGTTTCGTTTTCGGAGTCTCTTTTGACAATCTCTTCGAGAGCTGTTTTCAGTCATTAACAGAGCTGTTCTGAAAGTGTCCAAGCGGCCTGTTCTTAGAGTGGACTGTTTTTTGCATTCGTTCTCAAGTTATATCAAACTATCAAAGTGTTGTTTTCTGCCTTTCACGAGCACATTTTGACTTGTTGTTGAATAATCCTATAATGTAACTCTAAATGACAATCAGAGCAACTTGAATTGCGTGTGTGCAGCCTTTTGCTCAAAAGTGATCAACGTTTCGTTTTCGGAGTCTCTTTTGACAATCTCTTCGAGAGCTGTTTTCAGTCATTAACAGAGCTGTTCTGAAAGTGTCCAAGCGGCCTGTTCTTAGAGTGGACTGTTTTTTGCATTCGTTCTCAAGTTATATCAAACTATCAAAGTGTTGTTTTCTGCCTTTCACGAGCACATTTTGACTTGTTGTTGAATAATCCTATAAGGTAACTCTAAATGACAATCAGAGCAACTTGAATTGCGTGTGTGCAGTGTTGTTTTCTGCCTTTCACGAGCACATTTTGACTTGTTGTTGAATAATCCTATAATGTAACTCTAAATGACAATCAGAGCAACTTGAATTGCGTGTGTGCAGCCTTTTGCTCAAAAGTGATCAACGTTTCGTTTTCGGAGTCTCTTTTGACAATCTCTTCGAGAGCTGTTTTCAGTCATTAACAGAGCTGTTCTGAAAGTGTCCAAGCGGCCTGTTCTTAGAGTGGACTGTTTTTTGCATTCGTTCTCAAGTTATATCAAACTATCAAAGTGTTGTTTTCTGCCTTTCACGAGCACATTTTGACTTGTTGTTGAATAATCCTATAATGTAACTCTAAATGACAATCAGAGCAACTTGAATTGCGTGTGTGCAGCCTTTTGCTCAAAAGTGATCAACGTTTCGTTTTCGGAGTCTTTTTTGACAATCTCTTCGAGAGCTGTTTTCAGTCATTAACAGAGCTGTTCTGAAAGTGTCCAAGCGGCCTGTTCTTAGAGTGGACTGTTTTTTGCATTCGTTCTCAAGTTATATCAAACTATCAAAGTGTTGTTTTCTGCCTTTCACGAGCACATTTTGACTTGTTGTTGAATAATCCTATAATGTAACTCTAAATGACAATCAGAGCAACTTGAATTGCGTGTGTGCAGCCTTTTGCTCAAAAGTGATCAACGTTTCGTTTTCAGAGTCTCTTTTGACAATCTCTTCGAGAGCTGTTTTCAGTCATTAACAGAGCTGTTCTGAAAGTGTCCAAGCGGCCTGTTCTTAGAGTGGACTGTTTTTTGCATTCGTTCTCAAGTTATATCAAACTATCAAAGTGTTGTTTTCTGCCTTTCACGAGCACATTTTAACTTGTTGTTGAATAATCCTATAATGTAACTCTAAATGACAATCAGAGCAACTTGAATTGCGTGTGTGCAGCCTTTTGCTCAAAAGTGATCAACGTTTCGTTTTCGGAGTCTCTTTTGACAATCTCTTCGAGAGCTGTTTTCAGTCATTAACAGAGCTGTTCTGAAAGTGTCCAAGCGGCCTGTTCTTAGAGTGGACTGTTTTTTGCATTCGTTCTCAAGTTATATCAAACTATCAAAGTGTTGTTTTCTGCCTTTCACGAGCACATTTTGACTTGTTGTTGAATAATCCTATAATGTAACTCTAAATGACAATCAGAGCAACTTGAATTGCGTGTGTGCAGCCTTTTGCTCAAAAGTGATCAACGTTTCGTTTTCAGAGTCTCTTTTGACAATCTCTTCGAGAGCTGTTTTCAGTCATTAACAGAGCTGTTCTGAAAGTGTCCAAGCGGCCTGTTCTTAGAGTGGACTGTTTTTTGCATTCGTTCTCAAGTTATATCAAACTATCAAAGTGTTGTTTTCTGCCTTTCACGAGCACATTTTAACTTGTTGTTGAATAATCCTATAATGTAACTCTAAATGACAATCAGAGCAACTTGAATTGCGTGTGTGCAGCCTTTTGCTCAAAAGTGATCAACGTTTCGTTTTCGGAGTCTCTTTTGACAATCTCTTCGAGAGCTGTTTTCAGTCATTAACAGAGCTGTTCTGAAAGTGTCCAAGCGGCCTGTTCTTAGAGTGGACTGTTTTTTGCATTCGTTCTCAAGTTATATCAAACTATCAAAGTGTTGTTTTCTGCCTTTCACGAGCACATTTTGACTTGTTGTTGAATAATCCTATAATGTAACTCTAAATGACAATCAGAGCAACTTGAATTGCGTGTGTGCAGCCTTTTGCTCAAAAGTGATCAACGTTTCGTTTTCGGAGTCTCTTTTGACAATCTCTTCGAGAGCTGTTTTCAGTCATTAACAGAGCTGTTCTGAAAGTGTCCAAGCGGCCTGTTCTTAGAGTGGACTGTTTTTTGCATTCGTTCTCAAGTTATATCAAACTATCAAAGTGTTGTTTTCTGCCTTTCACGAGCACATTTTGACTTGTTGTTGAATAATCCTATAATGTAACTCTAAATGACAATCAGAGCAACTTGAATTGCGTGTGTGCAGCCTTTTGCTCAAAAGTGATCAACGTTTCGTTTTCAGAGTCTCTTTTGACAATCTCTTCGAGAGCTGTTTTCAGTCATTAACAGAGCTGTTCTGAAAGTGTCCAAGCGGCCTGTTCTTAGAGTGGACTGTTTTTTGCATTCGTTCTCAAGTTATATCAAACTATCAAAGTGTTGTTTTCTGCCTTTCACGAGCACATTTTAACTTGTTGTTGAATAATCCTATAATGTAACTCTAAATGACAATCAGAGCAACTTGAATTGCGTGTGTGCAGCCTTTTGCTCAAAAGTGATCAACGTTTCGTTTTCGGAGTCTCTTTTGACAATCTCTTCGAGAGCTGTTTTCAGTCATTAACAGAGCTGTTCTGAAAGTGTCCAAGCGGCCTGTTCTTAGAGTGGACTGTTTTTTGCATTCGTTCTCAAGTTATATCAAACTATCAAAGTGTTGTTTTCTGCCTTTCACGAGCACATTTTGACTTGTTGTTGAATAATCCTATAAGGTAACTCTAAATGACAATCAGAGCAACTTGAATTGCGTGTGTGCAGTGTTGTTTTCTGCCTTTCACGAGCACATTTTGACTTGTTGTTGAATAATCCTATAATGTAACTCTAAATGACAATCAGAGCAACTTGAATTGCGTGTGTGCAGCCTTTTGCTCAAAAGTGATCAACGTTTCGTTTTCGGAGTCTCTTTTGACAATCTCTTCGAGAGCTGTTTTCAGTCATTAACAGAGCTGTTCTGAAAGTGTCCAAGCGGCCTGTTCTTAGAGTGGACTGTTTTTTGCATTCGTTCTCAAGTTATATCAAACTATCAAAGTGTTGTTTTCTGCCTTTCACGAGCACATTTTGACTTGTTGTTGAATAATCCTATAATGTAACTCTAAATGACAATCAGAGCAACTTGAATTGCGTGTGTGCAGCCTTTTGCTCAAAAGTGATCAACGTTTCGTTTTCGGAGTCTTTTTTGACAATCTCTTCGAGAGCTGTTTTCAGTCATTAACAGAGCTGTTCTGAAAGTGTCCAAGCGGCCTGTTCTTAGAGTGGACTGTTTTTTGCATTCGTTCTCAAGTTATATCAAACTATCAAAGTGTTGTTTTCTGCCTTTCACGAGCACATTTTGACTTGTTGTTGAATAATCCTATAATGTAACTCTAAATGACAATCAGAGCAACTTGAATTGCGTGTGTGCAGCCTTTTGCTCAAAAGTGATCAACGTTTCGTTTTCAGAGTCTCTTTTGACAATCTCTTCGAGAGCTGTTTTCAGTCATTAACAGAGCTGTTCTGAAAGTGTCCAAGCGGCCTGTTCTTAGAGTGGACTGTTTTTTGCATTCGTTCTCAAGTTATATCAAACTATCAAAGTGTTGTTTTCTGCCTTTCACGAGCACATTTTAACTTGTTGTTGAATAATCCTATAATGTAACTCTAAATGACAATCAGAGCAACTTGAATTGCGTGTGTGCAGCCTTTTGCTCAAAAGTGATCAACGTTTCGTTTTCGGAGTCTCTTTTGACAATCTCTTCGAGAGCTGTTTTCAGTCATTAACAGAGCTGTTCTGAAAGTGTCCAAGCGGCCTGTTCTTAGAGTGGACTGTTTTTTGCATTCGTTCTCAAGTTATATCAAACTATCAAAGTGTTGTTTTCTGCCTTTCACGAGCACATTTTGACTTGTTGTTGAATAATCCTATAATGTAACTCTAAATGACAATCAGAGCAACTTGAATTGCGTGTGTGCAGCCTTTTGCTCAAAAGTGATCAACGTTTCGTTTTCAGAGTCTCTTTTGACAATCTCTTCGAGAGCTGTTTTCAGTCATTAACAGAGCTGTTCTGAAAGTGTCCAAGCGGCCTGTTCTTAGAGTGGACTGTTTTTTGCATTCGTTCTCAAGTTATATCAAACTATCAAAGTGTTGTTTTCTGCCTTTCACGAGCACATTTTAACTTGTTGTTGAATAATCCTATAATGTAACTCTAAATGACAATCAGAGCAACTTGAATTGCGTGTGTGCAGCCTTTTGCTCAAAAGTGATCAACGTTTCGTTTTCGGAGTCTCTTTTGACAATCTCTTCGAGAGCTGTTTTCAGTCATTAACAGAGCTGTTCTGAAAGTGTCCAAGCGGCCTGTTCTTAGAGTGGACTGTTTTTTGCATTCGTTCTCAAGTTATATCAAACTATCAAAGTGTTGTTTTCTGCCTTTCACGAGCACATTTTGACTTGTTGTTGAATAATCCTATAATGTAACTCTAAATGACAATCAGAGCAACTTGAATTGCGTGTGTGCAGCCTTTTGCTCAAAAGTGATCAACGTTTCGTTTTCGGAGTCTCTTTTGACAATCTCTTCGAGAGCTGTTTTCAGTCATTAACAGAGCTGTTCTGAAAGTGTCCAAGCGGCCTGTTCTTAGAGTGGACTGTTTTTTGCATTCGTTCTCAAGTTATATCAAACTATCAAAGTGTTGTTTTCTGCCTTTCACGAGCACATTTTGACTTGTTGTTGAATAATCCTATAATGTAACTCTAAATGACAATCAGAGCAACTTGAATTGCGTGTGTGCAGCCTTTTGCTCAAAAGTGATCAACGTTTCGTTTTCAGAGTCTCTTTTGACAATCTCTTCGAGAGCTGTTTTCAGTCATTAACAGAGCTGTTCTGAAAGTGTCCAAGCGGCCTGTTCTTAGAGTGGACTGTTTTTTGCATTCGTTCTCAAGTTATATCAAACTATCAAAGTGTTGTTTTCTGCCTTTCACGAGCACATTTTAACTTGTTGTTGAATAATCCTATAATGTAACTCTAAATGACAATCAGAGCAACTTGAATTGCGTGTGTGCAGCCTTTTGCTCAAAAGTGATCAACGTTTCGTTTTCGGAGTCTCTTTTGACAATCTCTTCGAGAGCTGTTTTCAGTCATTAACAGAGCTGTTCTGAAAGTGTCCAAGCGGCCTGTTCTTAGAGTGGACTGTTTTTTGCATTCGTTCTCAAGTTATATCAAACTATCAAAGTGTTGTTTTCTGCCTTTCACGAGCACATTTTGACTTGTTGTTGAATAATCCTATAATGTAACTCTAAATGACAATCAGAGCAACTTGAATTGCGTGTGTGCAGCCTTTTGCTCAAAAGTGATCAACGTTTCGTTTTCGGAGTCTCTTTTGACAATCTCTTCGAGAGCTGTTTTCAGTCATTAACAGAGCTGTTCTGAAAGTGTCCAAGCGGCCTGTTCTTAGAGTGGACTGTTTTTTGCATTCGTTCTCAAGTTATATCAAACTATCAAAGTGTTGTTTTCTGCCTTTCACGAGCACATTTTGACTTGTTGTTGAATAATCCTATAATGTAACTCTAAATGACAATCAGAGCAACTTGAATTGCGTGTGTGCAGCCTTTTGCTCAAAAGTGATCAACGTTTCGTTTTCAGAGTCTCTTTTGACAATCTCTTCGAGAGCTGTTTTCAGTCATTAACAGAGCTGTTCTGAAAGTGTCCAAGCGGCCTGTTCTTAGAGTGGACTGTTTTTTGCATTCGTTCTCAAGTTATATCAAACTATCAAAGTGTTGTTTTCTGCCTTTCACGAGCACATTTTGACTTGTTGTTGAATAATCCTATAATGTAACTCTAAATGACAATCAGAGCAACTTGAATTGCGTGTGTGCAGCCTTTTGCTCAAAAGTGATCAACGTTTCGTTTTCGGAGTCTCTTTTGACAATCTCTTCGAGAGCTGTTTTCAGTCATTAACAGAGCTGTTCTGAAAGTGTCCAAGCGGCCTGTTCTTAGAGTGGACTGTTTTTTGCATTCGTTCTCAAGTTATATCAAACTATCAAAGTGTTGTTTTCTGCCTTTCACGAGCACATTTTGACTTGTTGTTGAATAATCCTATAATGTAACTCTAAATGACAATCAGAGCAACTTGAATTGCGTGTGTGCAGCCTTTTGCTCAAAAGTGTTCAACGTTTCGTTTTCGGAGTCTCTTTTGACAATCTCTTCGAGAGCTGTTTTCAGTCATTAACAGAGCTGTTCTGAAAGTGTCCAAGCGGCCTGTTCTTAGAGTGGACTGTTTTTTGCATTCGTTCTCAAGTTATATCAAACTATCAAAGTGTTGTTTTCTGCCTTTCACGAGCACATTTTGACTTGTTGTTGAATAATCCTATAATGTAACTCTAAATGACAATCAGAGCAACTTGAATTGCGTGTGTGCAGCCTTTTGCTCAAAAGTGATCAACGTTTCGTTTTCAGAGTCTCTTTTGACAATCTCTTCGAGAGCTGTTTTCAGTCATTAACAGAGCTGTTCTGAAAGTGTCCAAGCGGCCTGTTCTTAGAGTGGACTGTTTTTTGCATTCGTTCTCAAGTTATATCAAACTATCAAAGTGTTGTTTTCTGCCTTTCACGAGCACATTTTAACTTGTTGTTGAATAATCCTATAATGTAACTCTAAATGACAATCAGAGCAACTTGAATTGCGTGTGTGCAGCCTTTTGCTCAAAAGTGATCAACGTTTCGTTTTCGGAGTCTCTTTTGACAATCTCTTCGAGAGCTGTTTTCAGTCATTAACAGAGCTGTTCTGAAAGTGTCCAAGCGGCCTGTTCTTAGAGTGGACTGTTTTTTGCATTCGTTCTCAAGTTATATCAAACTATCAAAGTGTTGTTTTCTGCCTTTCACGAGCACATTTTGACTTGTTGTTGAATAATCCTATAATGTAACTCTAAATGACAATCAGAGCAACTTGAATTGCGTGTGTGCAGCCTTTTGCTCAAAAGTGATCAACGTTTCGTTTTCGGAGTCTCTTTTGACAATCTCTTCGAGAGCTGTTTTCAGTCATTAACAGAGCTGTTCTGAAAGTGTCCAAGCGGCCTGTTCTTAGAGTGGACTGTTTTTTGCATTCGTTCTCAAGTTATATCAAACTATCAAAGTGTTGTTTTCTGCCTTTCACGAGCACATTTTGACTTGTTGTTGAATAATCCTATAATGTAACTCTAAATGACAATCAGAGCAACTTGAATTGCGTGTGTGCAGCCTTTTGCTCAAAAGTGATCAACGTTTCGTTTTCAGAGTCTCTTTTGACAATCTCTTCGAGAGCTGTTTTCAGTCATTAACAGAGCTGTTCTGAAAGTGTCCAAGCGGCCTGTTCTTAGAGTGGACTGTTTTTTGCATTCGTTCTCAAGTTATATCAAACTATCAAAGTGTTGTTTTCTGCCTTTCACGAGCACATTTTGACTTGTTGTTGAATAATCCTATAATGTAACTCTAAATGACAATCAGAGCAACTTGAATTGCGTGTGTGCAGCCTTTTGCTCAAAAGTGATCAACGTTTCGTTTTCGGAGTCTCTTTTGACAATCTCTTCGAGAGCTGTTTTCAGTCATTAACAGAGCTGTTCTGAAAGTGTCCAAGCGGCCTGTTCTTAGAGTGGACTGTTTTTTGCATTCGTTCTCAAGTTATATCAAACTATCAAAGTGTTGTTTTCTGCCTTTCACGAGCACATTTTGACTTGTTGTTGAATAATCCTATAATGTAACTCTAAATGACAATCAGAGCAACTTGAATTGCGTGTGTGCAGCCTTTTGCTCAAAAGTGATCAACGTTTCGTTTTCGGAGTCTCTTTTGACAATCTCTTCGAGAGCTGTTTTCAGTCATTAACAGAGCTGTTCTGAAAGTGTCCAAGCGGCCTGTTCTTAGAGTGGACTGTTTTTTGCATTCGTTCTCAAGTTATATCAAACTATCAAAGTGTTGTTTTCTGCCTTTCACGAGCACATTTTGACTTGTTGTTGAATAATCCTATAATGTAACTCTAAATGACAATCAGAGCAACTTGAATTGCGTGTGTGCAGCCTTTTGCTCAAAAGTGATCAACGTTTCGTTTTCGGAGTCTCTTTTGACAATCTCTTCGAGAGCTGTTTTCAGTCATTAACAGAGCTGTTCTGAAAGTGTCCAAGCGGCCTGTTCTTAGAGTGGACTGTTTTTTGCATTCGTTCTCAAGTTATATCAAACTATCAAAGTGTTGTTTTCTGCCTTTCACGAGCACATTTTGACTTGTTGTTGAATAATCCTATAATGTAACTCTAAATGACAATCAGAGCAACTTGAATTGCGTGTGTGCAGCCTTTTGCTCAAAAGTGATCAACGTTTCGTTTTCGGAGTCTCTTTTGACAATCTCTTCGAGAGCTGTTTTCAGTCATTAACAGAGCTGTTCTGAAAGTGTCCAAGCGGCCTGTTCTTAGAGTGGACTGTTTTTTGCATTCGTTCTCAAGTTATATCAAACTATCAAAGTGTTGTTTTCTGCCTTTCACGAGCACATTTTGACTTGTTGTTGAATAATCCTATAATGTAACTCTAAATGACAATCAGAGCAACTTGAATTGCGTGTGTGCAGCCTTTTGCTCAAAAGTGATCAACGTTTCGTTTTCGGAGTCTCTTTTGACAATCTCTTCGAGAGCTGTTTTCAGTCATTAACAGAGCTGTTCTGAAAGTGTCCAAGCGGCCTGTTCTTAGAGTGGACTGTTTTTTGCATTCGTTCTCAAGTTATATCAAACTATCAAAGTGTTGTTTTCTGCCTTTCACGAGCACATTTTGACTTGTTGTTGAATAATCCTATAATGTAACTCTAAATGACAATCAGAGCAACTTGAATTGCGTGTGTGCAGCCTTTTGCTCAAAAGTGATCAACGTTTCGTTTTCGGAGTCTCTTTTGACAATCTCTTCGAGAGCTGTTTTCAGTCATTAACAGAGCTGTTCTGAAAGTGTCCAAGCGGCCTGTTCTTAGAGTGGACTGTTTTTTGCATTCGTTCTCAAGTTATATCAAACTATCAAAGTGTTGTTTTCTGCCTTTCACGAGCACATTTTGACTTGTTGTTGAATAATCCTATAATGTAACTCTAAATGACAATCAGAGCAACTTGAATTGCGTGTGTGCAGCCTTTTGCTCAAAAGTGATCAACGTTTCGTTTTCGGAGTCTCTTTTGACAATCTCTTCGAGAGCTGTTTTCAGTCATTAACAGAGCTGTTCTGAAAGTGTCCAAGCGGCCTGTTCTTAGAGTGGACTGTTTTTTGCATTCGTTCTCAAGTTATATCAAACTATCAAAGTGTTGTTTTCTGCCTTTCACGAGCACATTTTGACTTGTTGTTGAATAATCCTATAATGTAACTCTAAATGACAATCAGAGCAACTTGAATTGCGTGTGTGCAGCCTTTTGCTCAAAAGTGATCAACGTTTCGTTTTCGGAGTCTCTTTTGACAATCTCTTCGAGAGCTGTTTTCAGTCATTAACAGAGCTGTTCTGAAAGTGTCCAAGCGGCCTGTTCTTAGAGTGGACTGTTTTTTGCATTCGTTCTCAAGTTATATCAAACTATCAAAGTGTTGTTTTCTGCCTTTCACGAGCACATTTTGACTTGTTGTTGAATAATCCTATAATGTAACTCTAAATGACAATCAGAGCAACTTGAATTGCGTGTGTGCAGCCTTTTGCTCAAAAGTGATCAACGTTTCGTTTTCGGAGTCTCTTTTGACAATCTCTTCGAGAGCTGTTTTCAGTCATTAACAGAGCTGTTCTGAAAGTGTCCAAGCGGCCTGTTCTTAGAGTGGACTGTTTTTTGCATTCGTTCTCAAGTTATATCAAACTATCAAAGTGTTGTTTTCTGCCTTTCACGAGCACATTTTGACTTGTTGTTGAATAATCCTATAATGTAACTCTAAATGACAATCAGAGCAACTTGAATTGCGTGTGTGCAGCCTTTTGCTCAAAAGTGATCAACGTTTCGTTTTCGGAGTCTCTTTTGACAATCTCTTCGAGAGCTGTTTTCAGTCATTAACAGAGCTGTTCTGAAAGTGTCCAAGCGGCCTGTTCTTAGAGTGGACTGTTTTTTGCATTCGTTCTCAAGTTATATCAAACTATCAAAGTGTTGTTTTCTGCCTTTCACGAGCACATTTTGACTTGTTGTTGAATAATCCTATAATGTAACTCTAAATGACAATCAGAGCAACTTGAATTGCGTGTGTGCAGCCTTTTGCTCAAAAGTGATCAACGTTTCGTTTTCGGAGTCTCTTTTGACAATCTCTTCGAGAGCTGTTTTCAGTCATTAACAGAGCTGTTCTGAAAGTGTCCAAGCGGCCTGTTCTTAGAGTGGACTGTTTTTTGCATTCGTTCTCAAGTTATATCAAACTATCAAAGTGTTGTTTTCTGCCTTTCACGAGCACATTTTGACTTGTTGTTGAATAATCCTATAATGTAACTCTAAATGACAATCAGAGCAACTTGAATTGCGTGTGTGCAGCCTTTTGCTCAAAAGTGATCAACGTTTCGTTTTCGGAGTCTCTTTTGACAATCTCTTCGAGAGCTGTTTTCAGTCATTAACAGAGCTGTTCTGAAAGTGTCCCAAGCGGCCTGTTCTTAGAGTGGACTGTTTTTTGCATTCGTTCTCAAGTTATATCAAACTATCAAAGTGTTGTTTTCTGCCTTTCACGAGCACATTTTGACTTGTTGTTGAATAATCCTATAATGTAACTCTAAATGACAATCAGAGCAACTTGAATTGCGTGTGTGCAGCCTTTTGCTCAAAAGTGATCAACGTTTCGTTTTCGGAGTCTCTTTTGACAATCTCTTCGAGAGCTGTTTTCAGTCATTAACAGAGCTGTTCTGAAAGTGTCCAAGCGGCCTGTTCTTAGAGTGGACTGTTTTTTGCATTCGTTCTCAAGTTATATCAAACTATCAAAGTGTTGTTTTCTGCCTTTCACGAGCACATTTTGACTTGTTGTTGAATAATCCTATAATGTAACTCTAAATGACAATCAGAGCAACTTGAATTGCGTGTGTGCAGCCTTTTGCTCAAAGTGATCAACGTTTCGTTTTCGGAGTCTCTTTTGACAATCTCTTCGAGAGCTGTTTTCAGTAACAGAGCTGTTCTGAAAGTGTCCAAGCGGCCCTGTTCTTAGAGTGGACTGTTTTTTGCATTCGTTCTCAAGTTATATCAAACTATCAAAGTGTTGTTTTCTGCCTTTCACGAGCACATTTTGACTTGTGTTGAATAATCCTATAATGTAACTCTAAATGACAATCAGAGCAACTTGAATTGCGTGTGTGGCAGCCTTTTGCTCAAAAGTGATCAACGTTTCGTTTTCAGGAGTCTCTTTTGACAATCTCTTCGAGAGCTGTTTTCAGTCATTAACAGAGCTGTTCTGAAAGTGTCCAAGCGGCCTGTTCTTAGAGTGGACTGTTTTTTGCATTCGTTCTCAAGTTATATCAAACTATCAAAGTGTTGTTTTCTGCCTTTCACGAGCACATTTTGACTTGTTGTTGAATAATCCTATAATGTAACTCTAAATGACAATCAGAGCAACTTGAATTGCGTGTGTGCAGCCTTTTGCTCAAAAGTGATCAACGTTTCGTTTTCAGAGTCTCTTTTGACAATCTCTTCGAGAGCTGTTTTCAGTCATTAACAGAGCTGTTCTGAAAGTGTCCAAGCGGCCTGTTCTTAGAGTGGACTGTTTTTTGCATTCGTTCTCAAGTTATATCAAACTATCAAAGTGTTGTTTTCTGCCTTTCACGAGCACATTTTGACTTGTTGTTGAATAATCCTATAATGTAACTCTAAATGACAATCAGAGCAACTTGAATTGCGTGTGTGCAGCCTTTTGCTCAAAAGTGATCAACGTTTCGTTTTCAGGAGTCTCTTTTGACAATCTCTTCGAGAGCTGTTTTCAGTCTTAACAGAGCTGTTCTGAAAGTGTCCAAGCGGCCTGTTCTTAGAGTGGACTGTTTTTTGCATTCGTTCTCAAGTTATATCAAACTATCAAAGTGTTGTTTTCTGCCTTTCACGAGCACATTTGACTTGTTGTTGAATAATCCTATAATGTAACTCTAAATGACAATCAGAGCAACTTGAATTGCGTGTGTGCAGCCTTTTGCTCAAAAGTGATCAACGTTTCGTTTTCGGAGTCTCTTTTGACAATCTCTTCGAGAGCTGTTTTCAGTCATTAACAGAGCTGTTCTGAAAGTGTCCAAGCGGCCTGTTCTTAGAGTGGACTGTTTTTTGCATTCGTTCTCAAGTTATATCAAACTATCAAAGTGTTGTTTTCTGCCTTTCACGAGCACATTTTGACTTGTTGTTGAATAATCCTATAATGTAACTCTAAATGACAATCAGAGCAACTTGAATTGCGTGTGTGCAGGCCTTTTGCTCAAAAGTGATCAACGTTTCGTTTCGGAGTCTCTTTGACAATCTCTTCGAGAGCTGTTTTCAGTCATTAACAGAGCTGTTCTGAAAGTGTCCAAGCGGCCTGTTCTTAGAGTGGACTGTTTTTTGCATTCGTTCTCAAGTTATATCAAACTATCAAAGTGTTGTTTTTCTGCCTTTCACGAGCACATTTTGACTTGTTGTTGAATAATCCTATAATGTAACTCTAAATGACAATCAGAGCAAACTTGAATGCGTGTGTGCAGCCTTTTGCTCAAAAGTGATCAACGTTTCGTTTTCGGAGTCTCTTTTGACAATCTCTTCGAGAGCTGTTTTCAGTCATTAACAGAGCTGTTCTGAAAGTGTCCAAGCGGCCTGTTCTTAGAGTGGACTGTTTTTTGCATTCGTTCTCAGTTATATCAAACTATCAAAGTGTTGTCTTTCTGCCTTTCACGAGCACATTTTGACTTGTTGTTGAATAATCCTATAATGTAACTCTAAATGACAATCAGAGCAACTTGAATTGCGTGTGTGCAGCCTTTTGCTCAAAAGTGATCAACGTTTCGTTTTCGGAGTCTCTTTTGACAATCTCTTTCGAGAGCTGTTTTCAGTCACTTAAACAGAGCTGTTCTGAAAGTGTCCAAGCGGCCTGTTCTTAGAGTGGACTGTTTTCTTGCATTCGTTCTCAAGTTATATCAAACTATCAAAGTGTTGTTTTCTGCCTTTCACGAGCACATTTTGACTTGTTGTTGAATAATCCCTATAATGTAACTCTAAATGACAATCAGAGCAACTTGAATTGCGTGTGTGCAGCCTTTTGCTCAAAAGTGATCAACGTTTCGTTTTCGGAGTCTCTTTTGACAATCTCTTCGAGAGCTGTTTTCAGTCATTAACAGAGCTGTTCTGAAAGTGTCCAAGCGGCCTGTTCTTAGAGTGGACTGTTTTTTGCATTCGTTCTCAAGTTATATCAAACTATCAAAGTGTTGTTTTCTGCCTTTCACGAGCACATTTTGACTTGTTGTTGAATAATCCTATAATGTAACTCTAAATGACAATCAGAGCAACTTGAATTGCGTGTGTGCAGCCTTTTGCTCAAAAGTGATCAACGTTTCGTTTCAGGAGTCTCTTTTGACAATCTCTTCGAGAGCTGTTTTCAAGTCATTAACAGAGCTGTTCTGAAAGTGTCCAAGCGGCCTGTTCTTAGAGTGGACTGTTTTTTGCATTCGTTCTCAAGTTATATCAAACTATCAAAGTGTTGTTTTCTGCCTTTCACGAGCACATTTTGACTTGTTGTTGAATAATCCTATAATGTAACTCTAAATGACAATCAGAGCAACTTGAATTGCGTGTGTGCAGCCTTTTGCTCAAAAGTGATCAACGTTTCGTTTTCAGAGTCTCTTTTGACAATCTCTTCGAGAGCTGTTTTCAGTCATTAACAGAGCTGTCTGAAAGTGTCCAAGCGGCCTGTTCTTAGAGTGGACTGTTTTTGCATTCGTTCTCAAGTTATATCAAACTATCAAAGTGTTGTTTTCTGCCTTTCACGAGCACATTTTGACTTGTTGTTGAATAATCCTATAATGTAACTCTAATGACAATCAGAGCAACTTGAATTGCGTGTGTGCAGCCTTTTGCTCAAAAGTGATCAACGTTTCGTTTTCAGAGTCTCTTTTGACAATCTCTTCGAGAGCTGTTTTCAGTCATTAACAGAGCTGTTCTGAAAGTGTCCAAGCGGCCTGTTCTTAGAGTGGGACTGTTTTTTGCATTCGTTCTCAAGTTATATCAAACTATCAAAGTGTTGTTTTCTGCCTTTCACGAGCACATTTTGACTTGTTGTTGAATAATCCTATAATGTAACTCTAAATGACAATCAGAGCAACTTGAATTGCGTGTGTGCAGCCTTTTGCTCAAAAGTGATCAACGTTTCGTTTTCGGAGTCTCTTTTGACAATCTCTTCGAGAGCTGTTTTCAGTCATTAACAGAGCTGTTCTGAAAGTGTCCAAGCGGCCTGTTCTGAGAGTGGACTGTTTTTTGCATTCGTTCTCAAGTTATATCAAACTATCAAAGTGTTGTTTTCTGCCTTTCACGAGCACATTTTGACTTGTTGTTGAATAATCCTATAATGTAACTCTAAATGACAATCAGAGCAACTTGAATTGCGTGTGTGCAGCCTTTTGCTCAAAAGTGATCAACGTTTCGTTTTCGGAGTCTCTTTTGACAATCTCTTCGAGAGCTGTTTTCAGTCATTAACAGAGCTGAAGGTTCTGAAAGTGTCCAAGCGGCCTGTTCTTAGAGTGGACTGTTTTTTGCATTCGTTCTCAAGTTATATCAAACTATCAAAGTGTTGTTTTCTGCCTTTCACGAGCACATTTTGACTTGTTGTTGAATAATCCTATAATGTAACTCTAAATGACAATCAGAGCAACTTGAATTGCGTGTGTGCAGCCTTTTGCTCAAAAGTGATCAACGTTTCGTTTTCGGAGTCTCTTTTGACAATCTCTTCGAGAGCTGTTTTCAGTCATTAACAGAGCTGTTCTGAAAGTGTCCAAGCGGCCTGTTCTTAGAGTGGACTGTTTTTTGCATTCGTTCTCAAGTTATATCAAACTATCAAAGTGTTGTTTTCTGCCTTTCACGAGCACATTTTGACTTGTTGTTGAATAATCCTATAATGTAACTCTAAATGACAATCAGAGCAACTTGAATTGCGTGTGTGCAGCCTTTTGCTCAAAAGTGATCAACGTTTCGTTTTCGGAGTCTCTTTTGACAATCTCTTCGAGAGCTGTTTTCAGTCATTAACAGAGCTGTTCTGAAAGTGTCCAAGCGGCCTGTTCTTAGAGTGGACTGTTTTTTGCATTCGTTCTCAAGTTATATCAAACTATCAAAGTGTTGTTTTCTGCCTTTCACGAGCACATTTTGACTTGTTGTTGAATAATCCTATAATGTAACTCTAAATGACAATCAGAGCAACTTGAATTGCGTGTGTGCAGCCTTTTGCTCAAAAGTGATCAACGTTTCGTTTTCGGAGTCTCTTTTGACAATCTCTTCGAGAGCTGTTTTCAGTCATTAACAGAGCTGTTCTGAAAGTGTCCAAGCGGCCTGTTCTTAGAGTGGACTGTTTTTTGCATTCGTTCTCAAGTTATATCAAACTATCAAAGTGTTGTTTTCTGCCTTTCACGAGCACATTTTGACTTGTTGTTGAATAATCCTATAATGTAACTCTAAATGACAATCAGAGCAACTTGAATTGCGTGTGTGCAGCCTTTTGCTCAAAAGTGATCAACGTTTCGTTTTCGGAGTCTCTTTTGACAATCTCTTCGAGAGCTGTTTTCAGTCATTAACAGAGCTGTTCTGAAAGTGTCCAAGCGGCCTGTTCTTAGAGTGGACTGTTTTTTGCATTCGTTCTCAAGTTATATCAAACTATCAAAGTGTTGTTTTCTGCCTTTCACGAGCACATTTTGACTTGTTGTTGAATAATCCTATAATGTAACTCTAAATGACAATCAGAGCAACTTGAATTGCGTGTGTGCAGCCTTTTGCTCAAAAGTGATCAACGTTTCGTTTTCGGAGTCTCTTTTGACAATCTCTTCGAGAGCTGTTTTCAGTCATTAACAGAGCTGTTCTGAAAGTGTCCAAGCGGCCTGTTCTTAGAGTGGACTGTTTTTTGCATTCGTTCTCAAGTTATATCAAACTATCAAAGTGTTGTTTTCTGCCTTTCACGAGCACATTTTGACTTGTTGTTGAATAATCCTATAATGTAACTCTAAATGACAATCAGAGCAACTTGAATTGCGTGTGTGCAGCCTTTTGCTCAAAAGTGATCAACGTTTCGTTTTCGGAGTCTCTTTTGACAATCTCTTCGAGAGCTGTTTTCAGTCATTAACAGAGCTGTTCTGAAAGTGTCCAAGCGGCCTGTTCTTAGAGTGGACTGTTTTTTGCATTCGTTCTCAAGTTATATCAAACTATCAAAGTGTTGTTTTCTGCCTTTCACGAGCACATTTTGACTTGTTGTTGAATAATCCTATAATGTAACTCTAAATGACAATCAGAGCAACTTGAATTGCGTGTGTGCAGCCTTTTGCTCAAAAGTGATCAACGTTTCGTTTTCGGAGTCTCTTTTGACAATCTCTTCGAGAGCTGTTTTCAGTCATTAACAGAGCTGTTCTGAAAGTGTCCAAGCGGCCTGTTCTTAGAGTGGACTGTTTTTTGCATTCGTTCTCAAGTTATATCAAACTATCAAAGTGTTGTTTTCTGCCTTTCACGAGCACATTTTGACTTGTTGTTGAATAATCCTATAATGTAACTCTAAATGACAATCAGAGCAACTTGAATTGCGTGTGTGCAGCCTTTGCTCAAAAGTGATCAACGTTTCGTTTTCGGAGTCTCTTTTGACAATCTCTTCGAGAGCTGTTTTCAGTCATTAACAGAGCTGTTCTGAAAGTGTCCAAGCGGCCTGTTCTTAGAGTGGACTGTTTTTTGCATTCGTTCTCAAGTTATATCAAACTATCAAAGTGTTGTTTTCTGCCTTTCACGAGCACATTTTGACTTGTTGTTGAATAATCCTATAATGTAACTCTAAATGACAATCAGAGCAACTTGAATTGCGTGTGTGCAGCCTTTTGCTCAAAAGTGATCAACGTTTCGTTTTCGGAGTCTCTTTTGACAATCTCTTCGAGAGCTGTTTTCAGTCATTAAACAGAGCTGTTCTGAAAGTGTCCAAGCGGCCTGTTCTTAGAGTGGACTGTTTTTTGCATTCGTTCTCAAGTTATATCAAACTATCAAAGTGTTGTTTTCTGCCTTTCACGAGCACATTTTGACTTGTTGTTGAATAATCCTATAATGTAACTCTAAATGACAATCAGAGCAACTTGAATTGCGTGTGTGCAGCCTTTTGCTCAAAAGTGATCAACGTTTCGTTTTCGGAGTCTCTTTTGACAATCTCTTCGAGAGCTGTTTTCAGTCATTAACAGAGCTGTTCTGAAAGTGTCCAAGCGGCCTGTTCTTAGAGTGGACTGTTTTTTGCATTCGTTCTCAAGTTATATCAAACTATCAAAGTGTTGTTTTCTGCCTTTCACGAGCACATTTTGACTTGTTGTTGAATAATCCTATAATGTAACTCTAAATGACAATCAGAGCAACTTGAATTGCGTGTGTGCAGCCTTTTGCTCAAAAGTGATCAACGTTTCGTTTTCGGAGTCTCTTTTGACAATCTCTTCGAGAGCTGTTTTCAGTCATTAACAGAGCTGTTCTGAAAGTGTCCAAGCGGCCTGTTCTTAGAGTGGACTGTTTTTTGCATTCGTTCTCAAGTTATATCAAACTATCAAAGTGTTGTTTTCTGCCTTTCACGAGCACATTTTGACTTGTTGTTGAATAATCCTATAATGTAACTCTAAATGACAATCAGAGCAACTTGAATTGCGTGTGTGCAGCCTTTTGCTCAAAAGTGATCAACGTTTCGTTTTCGGAGTCTCTTTTGACAATCTCTTCGAGAGCTGTTTTCAGTCATTAACAGAGCTGTTCTGAAAGTGTCCAAGCGGCCTGTTCTTAGAGTGGACTGTTTTTTGCATTCGTTCTCAAGTTATATCAAACTATCAAAGTGTTGTTTTCTGCCTTTCACGAGCACATTTTGACTTGTTGTTGAATAATCCTATAATGTAACTCTAAATGACAATCAGAGCAACTTGAATTGCGTGTGTGCAGCCTTTTGCTCAAAAGTGATCAACGTTTCGTTTTCAGGAGTCTCTTTTGACAATCTCTTCGAGAGCTGTTTTCAGTCATTAACAGAGCTGTTCTGAAAGTGTCCAAGCGGCCTGTTCTTAGAGTGGACTGTTTTTTGCATTCGTTCTCAAGTTATATCAAACTATCAAAGTGTTGTTTTCTGCCTTTCACGAGCACATTTTGACTTGTTGTTGAATAATCCTATAATGTAACTCTAAATGACAATCAGAGCAACTTGAATTGCGTGTGTGCAGCCTTTTGCTCAAAAGTGATCAACGTTTCGTTTTCGGAGTCTCTTTTGACAATCTCTTCGAGAGCTGTTTTCAGTCATTAACAGAGCTGTTCTGAAAGTGTCCAAGCGGCCTGTTCTTAGAGTGGACTGTTTTTTGCATTCGTTCTCAAGTTATATCAAACTATCAAAGTGTTGTTTTCTGCCTTTCACGAGCACATTTTGACTTGTGTTGAATAATCCTATAATGTAACTCTAAATGACAATCAGAGCAACTTGAATTGCGTGTGTGCAGCCTTTTGCTCAAAAGTGATCAACGTTTCGTTTTCGGAGTCTCTTTTGACAATCTCTTCGAGAGCTGTTTTCAGTCATTAACAGAGCTGTTCTGAAAGTGTCCAAGCGGCCTGTTCTTAGAGTGGACTGTTTTTTGCATTCGTTCTCAAGTATATCAAACTATCAAAGTGTTGTTTTCTGCCTTTCACGAGCACATTTTGACTTGTTGTTGAATAATCCTATAATGTAACTCTAAATGACAATCAGAGCAACTTGAATTGCGTGTGTGCAGCCTTTTGCTCAAAAGTGATCAACGTTTCGTTTTCGGAGTCTCTTTTGACAATCTCTTCGAGAGCTGTTTTCAGTCATTAACAGAGCTGTTCTGAAAGTGTCCAAGCGGCCTGTTCTTAGAGTGGACTGTTTTTTGCATTCGTTCTCAAGTTATATCAAACTATCAAAGTGTTGTTTTCTGCCTTTCACGAGCACATTTTGACTTGTTGTTGAATAATCCTATAATGTAACTCTAAATGACAATCAGAGCAACTTGAATTGCGTGTGTGCAGCCTTTTGCTCAAAAGTGATCAACGTTTCGTTTTCAGAGTCTCTTTTGACAATCTCTTCGAGAGCTGTTTTCAGTCATTAACAGAGCTGTTCTGAAAGTGTCCAAGCGGCCTGTTCTTAGAGTGGACTGTTTTTTGCATTCGTTCTCAAGTTATTCAAACTATCAAGTGTTGTTTTCTGCTTTTCACGGAGCACATTTTGACTTGTTGTTGAATGAATCCTATAATGTAACTCTAAATGACAATCAGAGCAACTTGAATTGCGTGTGTGCAGCCTTTTGCTCAAAAGTGATCAACGTTTCGTTTTCGGAGTCTCTTTTGACAATCTCTTCGAGAGCTGTTTTCAGTCATTAACAGAGCTGTTCTGAAAGTGTCCAAGCGGCCTGTTCTTAGAGTGGACTGTTTTTTGCATTCGTTCTCAAGTTATATCAAACTATCAAAGTGTTGTTTTCTGCCTTTCACGAGCACATTTTGACTTGTTGTTGAATAATCCTATAATGTAACTCTAAATGACAATCAGAGCAACTTGAATTGCGTGTGTGCAGCCTTTTGCTCAAAAGTGATCAACGTTTCGTTTTCGGAGTCTCTTTTGACAATCTCTTCGAGAGCTGTTTTCAGTCATTAACAGAGCTGTTCTGAAAGTGTCCAAGCGGCCTGTTCTTAGAGTGGACTGTTTTTTGCATTCGTTCTCAAGTTATATCAAACTATCAAAGTGTTGTTTTCTGCCTTTCACGAGCACATTTTGACTTGTTGTTGAATAATCCTATAATGTAACTCTAAATGACAATCAGAGCAACTTGAATTGCGTGTGTGCAGCCTTTTGCTCAAAAAGTGATCAACGTTTCGTTTTCGGAGTCTCTTTTGACAATCTCTTCGAGAGCTGTTTTCAGTCATTAACAGAGCTGTTCTGAAAGTGTCCAAGCGGCCTGTTCTTAGAGTGGACTGTTTTTTGCATTCGTTCTCAAGTTATATCAAACTATCAAAGTGTTGTTTTCTGCCTTTCACGAGCACATTTTGACTTGTTGTTGAATAATCCTATAATGTAACTCTAAATGACAATCAGAGCAACTTGAATTGCGTGTGTGCAGCCTTTTGCTCAAAAGTGATCAACGTTTCGTTTTCGGAGTCTCTTTTGACAATCTCTTCGAGAGCTGTTTTCAGTCATTAACAGAGCTGTTCTGAAAGTGTCCAAGCGGCCTGTTCTTAGAGTGGACTGTTTTTTGCATTCGTTCTCAAGTTATATCAAACTATCAAAGTGTTGTTTTCTGCCTTTCACGAGCACATTTTGACTTGTTGTTGAATAATCCTATAATGTAACTCTAAATGACAATCAGTGCAACTTGAATTGCGTGTGTGCAGCCTTTTTGCTCAAAAGTGATCAACGTTTCGTTTTCAGAGTCTCTTTTGACAATCTCTTCGAGAGCTGTTTTCAGTCATTAACAGAGCTGTTCTGAAAGTGTCCAAGCGGCCTGTTCTTAGAGTGGACTGTTTTTTGCATTCGTTCTCAAGTTATCAACTATCAAGTGTTGTTTTCTGCCTTTTCACGAGCACATTTTGACTTGTTGCTGAATGCTCCTATAATGTAACTCTAAATGACAATCAGAGCAACTTGAATTGCGTGTGTGCAGCCTTTTGCTCAAAAGTGATCAACGTTTCGTTTTCGGAGTCTCTTTTGACAATCTCTTCGAGAGCTGTTTTCAGTCATTAACAGAGCTGTTCTGAAAGTGTCCAAAGCGGCCTGTTCTTAGAGTGGACTGTTTTTTGCATTCGTTCTCAAGTTATATCAAACTATCAAAGTGTTGTTTTCTGCCTTTCACGAGCACATTTTGACTTGTTGTTGAATAATCCTATAATGTAACTCTAAATGACAATCAGAGCAACTTGAATTGCGTGTGTGCAGCCTTTTGCTCAAAAGTGATCAACGTTTCGTTTTCGGAGTCTCTTTTGACAATCTCTTCGAGAGCTGTTTTCAGTCATTAACAGAGCTGTTCTGAAAGTGTCCAAGCGGCCTGTTCTTAGAGTGGACTGTTTTTTGCATTCGTTCTCAAGTTATATCAAACTATCAAAGTGTTGTTTTCTGCCTTTCACGAGCACATTTTGACTTGTTGTTGAATAATCCTATAATGTAACTCTAAATGACAATCAGAGCAACTTGAATTGCGTGTGTGCAGCCTTTTGCTCAAAAGTGATCAACGTTTCGTTTTCAGGAGTCTCTTTTGACAATCTCTTCGAGAGCTGTTTTCAGTCATTAACAGAGCTGTTCTGAAAGTGTCCAAGCGGCCTGTTCTTAGAGTGGACTGTTTTTTGCATTCGTTCTCAAGTTCTATCAGTGTTGTTTTCTGCTTTTCTGGAGCACATTTTGACTTGTTGCTGAATGCTCCTATAATGTAACTCTAAATGACAATCAGAGCAACTTGAATTGCGTGTATGCAGCCTTTTGCTCAAAAGTGATCAACGTTTCGTTTTCGGAGTCTCTTTTGACAATCTCTTCGAGAGCTGTTTTCAGTCATTAACAGAGCTGTTCTGAAAGTGTCCAAAGCGGCCTGTTCTTAGAGTGGACTGTTTTTTGCATTCGTTCTCAAGTTATATCAAACTATCAAAGTGTTGTTTTCTGCCTTTCACGAGCACATTTTGACTTGTTGTTGAATAATCCTATAATGTAACTCTAAATGACAATCAGAGCAACTTGAATTGCGTGTGTGCAGCCTTTTGCTCAAAAGTGATCAACGTTTCGTTTTCGGAGTCTCTTTTGACAATCTCTTCGAGAGCTGTTTTCAGTCATTAACAGAGCTGTTCTGAAAGTGTCCAAGCGGCCTGTTCTTAGAGTGGACTGTTTTTTGCATTCGTTCTCAAGTTATATCAAACTATCAAAGTGTTGTTTTCTGCTTTCACGAGCACATTTTGACTTGTTGTTGAATAATCCTATAATGTAACTCTAAATGACAATCAGAGCAACTTGAATTGCGTGTGTGCAGCCTTTTGCTCAAAAGTGATCAACGTTTCGTTTTCGGAGTCTCTTTTGACAATCTCTTCGAGAGCTGTTTTCAGTCATTAACAGAGCTGTTCTGAAAGTGTCCAAGCGGCCTGTTCTTAGAGTGGACTGTTTTTTGCATTCGTTCTCAAGTTATATCAAACTATCAAAGTGTTGTTTTCTGCCTTTCACGAGCACATTTTGACTTGTTGTTGAATAATCCTATAATGTAACTCTAAATGACAATCAGAGCAACTTGAATTGCGTGTGTGCAGCCTTTTGCTCAAAAGTGATCAACGTTTCGTTTTCGGAGTCTCTTTTGACAATCTCTTCGAGAGCTGTTTTCAGTCATTAACAGAGCTGTTCTGAAAGTGTCCAAGCGGCCTGTTCTTAGAGTGGACTGTTTTTTGCATTCGTTCTCAAGTTATATCAAACTATCAAAGTGTTGTTTTCTGCCTTTCACGAGCACATTTTGACTTGTTGTTGAATAATCCTATAATGTAACTCTAAATGACAATCAGAGCAACTTGAATTGCGTGTGTGCAGCCTTTTGCTCAAAAGTGATCAACGTTTCGTTTCAGAGTCTCTTTTGACAATCTCTTCGAGAGCTGTTTTCAGTCATTAACAGAGCTGTTCTGAAAGTGTCCAAGCGGCCTGTTCTTAGAGTGGACTGTTTTTTGCATTCGTTCTCAAGTTCTATCAGTGTTGTTTTCTGCTTTTCTGGAGCACATTTTGACTTGTTGCTGAATAATCCTATAATGTAACTCTAAATGGACAATCAGAGCAACTTGAATTGCGTGTGTGCAGCCTTTTGCTCAAAAGTGATCAACGTTTCGTTTTCGGAGTCTCTTTTGACAATCTCTTCGAGAGCTGTTTTCAGTCATTAACAGAGCTGTTCTGAAAGTGTCCAAAGCGGCCTGTTCTTAGAGTGGACTGTTTTTTGCATTCGTTCTCAAGTTATATCAAACTATCAAAGTGTTGTTTTCTGCCTTTCACGAGCACATTTTGACTTGTTGTTGAATAATCCTATAATGTAACTCTAAATGACAATCAGAGCAACTTGAATTGCGTGTGTGCAGCCTTTTGCTCAAAAGTGATCAACGTTTCGTTTTCGGAGTCTCTTTTGACAATCTCTTCGAGAGCTGTTTTCAGTCATTAACAGAGCTGTTCTGAAAGTGTCCAAGCGGCCTGTTCTTAGAGTGGACTGTTTTTTGCATTCGTTCTCAAGTTATATCAAACTATCAAAGTGTTGTTTTCTGCCTTTCACGAGCACATTTTGACTTGTTGTTGAATAATCCTATAATGTAACTCTAAATGACAATCAGAGCAACTTGAATTGCGTGTGTGCAGCCTTTTGCTCAAAAGTGATCAACGTTTCGTTTTCGGAGTCTCTTTTGACAATCTCTTCGAGAGCTGTTTTCAGTCATTAACAGAGCTGTTCTGAAAGTGTCCAAGCGGCCTGTTCTTAGAGTGGACTGTTTTTTGCATTCGTTCTCAAGTTATATCAAACTATCAAAGTGTTGTTTTTCTGCCTTTCACGAGCACATTTTGACTTGTTGTTGAATAATCCTATAATGTAACTCTAAATGACAATCAGAGCAACTTGAATTGCGTGTGTGCAGCCTTTTGCTCAAAAGTGATCAACGTTTCGTTTTCGGAGTCTCTTTTGACAATCTCTTCGAGAGCTGTTTTCAGTCATTAACAGAGCTGTTCTGAAAGTGTCCAAGCGGCCTGTTCTTAGAGTGGACTGTTTTTTGCATTCGTTCTCAAGTATATCAACTATCAAGTGTTGTTTTCTGCTTTCACGAGCACATTTTGACTTGTTGTTGAATAATCCTATAATGTAACTCTAAATGACAATCAGAGCAACTTGAATTGCGTGTGTGCAGCCTTTTGCTCAAAAGTGATCAACGTTTCGTTTTCGGAGTCTCTTTTGACAATCTCTTCGAGAGCTGTTTTCAGTCATTAACAGAGCTGTTCTGAAAGTGTCCAAGCGGCCTGTTCTTAGAGTGGAGTGTTTTTTGCATTCGTTCTCAAGTTATATCAAACTATCAAAGTGTTGTTTTCTGCCTTTCACGAGCACATTTTTGACTTGTTGTTGAATAATCCTATAATGTAACTCTAAATGACAATCAGAGCAACTTGAATTGCGTGTGTGCAGCCTTTTGCTCAAAAGTGTCAACGTTTCGTTTTCAGAGTCTCTTTTGACAATCTCTTCGAGAGCTGTTTTCAGTCATTAACAGAGCTGTTCTGAAAGTGTCCAAGCGGCCTGTTCTGAGAGTGGACTGTTTTTTGCATTCGTTCTCAAGTTCTATCAGTGTTGTTTTCTGCTTTTCTGGAGCACATTTTGACTTGTTGTTGAATAATCCTATAATGTAACTCTAAATGACAATCAGAGCAACTTGAATTGCGTGTGTGCAGCCTTTTGCTCAAAAGTGATCAACGTTTCGTTTTCGGAGTCTCTTTTGACAATCTCTTCGAGAGCTGTTTTCAGTCATTAACAGAGCTGTTCTGAAAGTGTCCAAGCGGCCTGTTCTTAGAGTGGACTGTTTTTTGCATTCGTTCTCAAGTTATATCAAACTATCAAAGTGTTGTTTTCTGCCTTTCACGAGCACATTTTGACTTGTTGTTGAATAATCCTATAATGTAACTCTAAATGACAATCAGAGCAACTTGAATTGCGTGTGTGCAGCCTTTTGCTCAAAAGTGATCAACGTTTCGTTTTCAGAGTCTCTTTTGACAATCTCTTCGAGAGCTGTTTTCAGTCATTAACAGAGCTGTTCTGAAAGTGTCCAAGCGGCCTGTTCTTAGAGTGGACTGTTTTTTGCATTCGTTCTCAAGTTATATCAAACTATCAAAGTGTTGTTTTCTGCCTTTCACGAGCACATTTTGACTTGTTGTTGAATAATCCTATAATGTAACTCTAAATGACAATCAGAGCAACTTGAATTGCGTGTGTGCAGCCTTTTGCTCAAAAGTGATCAACGTTTCGTTTTCGGAGTCTCTTTTGACAATCTCTTCGAGAGCTGTTTTCAGTCATTAACAGAGCTGTTCTGAAAGTGTCCAAGCGGCCTATTCTTAGAGTGGACTGTTTTTTGCATTCGTTCTCAAGTTATATCAAACTATCAAAGTGTTGTTTTCTGCCTTTCACGAGCACATTTTGACTTGTTGTTGAATAATCCTATAATGTAACTCTAAATGACAATCAGAGCAACTTGAATTGCGTGTGTGCAGCATTTTGCTCAAAAGTGATCAACGTTTCGTTTTCGGAGTCTCTTTTGACAATCTCTTCGAGAGCTGTTTTCAGTCATTAACAGAGCTGTTCTGAAAGTGTCCAAGCGGCCTGTTCTTAGAGTGGACTGTTTTTTGCATTCGTTCTCAAGTTATATCAAACTATCAAAGTGTTGTTTTCTGCCTTTCACGAGCACATTTTGACTTGTTGTTGAATAATCCTATAATGTAACTCTAAATGACAATCAGAGCAACTTGAATTGCGTGTGTGCAGCCTTTTGCTCAAAAGTGATCAACGTTTCGTTTTCGGAGTCTCTTTTTGACAATCTCTTCGAGAGCTGTTTTCAGTCATGTAACAGAGCTGTTCTGAAAGTGTCCAAGCGGCCTGTTCTTAGAGTGGACTGTTTTTTGCATTCGTTCTCAAGTTATATCAACTATCAAAGTGTTGTTTTCTGCCTTTCACGAGCACATTTTGACTTGTTGTTGAATAATCCTATAATGTAACTCTAAATGACAATCAGAGCAACTTGAATTGCGTGTGTGCAGCCTTTTGCTCAAAAGTGATCAACGTTTCGTTTTCGGAGTCTCTTTTGACAATCTCTTCGAGAGCTGTTTTCAGTCATTAACAGAGCTGTTCTGAAAGTGTCCAAGCGGCCTGTTCTTAGAGTGGAGTGTTTTTTGCATTCGTTCTCAAGTTATATCAAACTATCAAAGTGTTGTTTTCTGCCTTTCACGAGCACATTTTGACTTGTTGTTGAATAATCCTATAATGTAACTCTAAATGACAATCAGAGCAACTTGAATTGCGTGTGTGCAGCCTTTTGCTCAAAAGTGATCAACGTTTCGTTTTCAGAGTCTCTTTTGACAATCTCTTCGAGAGCTGTTTTCAGTCATTAACAGAGCTGTTCTGAAAGTGTCCAAGCGGCCTGTTCTGAGAGTGGACTGTTTTTTGCATTCGTTCTCAAGTTCTATCAGTGTTGTTTTCTGCTTTTCTGGAGCACATTTTGACTTGTTGTTGAATAATCCTATAATGTAACTCTAAATGACAATCAGAGCAACTTGAATTGGCGTGTGTGCAGCCTTTTGCTCAAAAGTGATCAACGCTTCGTTTTCGGAGTCTCTTTTGACAATCTCTTCGAGAGCTGTTTTCAGTCATTAACAGAGCTGTTCTGAAAGTGTCCAAGCGGCCTGTTCTTAGAGTGGACTGTTTTTTGCATTCGTTCTCAAGTTATATCAAACTATCAAAGTGTTGTTTTCTGCCTTTCACGAGCACATTTTGACTTGTTGTTGAATAATCCTATAATGTAACTCTAAATGACAATCAGAGCAACTTGAATTGCGTGTGTGCAGCCTTTTGCTCAAAAGTGATCAACGTTTCGTTTTCAGAGTCTCTTTTGACAATCTCTTCGAGAGCTGTTTTCAGTCATTAACAGAGCTGTTCTGAAAGTGTCCAAGCGGCCTGTTCTTAGAGTGGACTGTTTTTTGCATTCGTTCTCAAGTTATATCAAACTATCAAAGTGTTGTTTTCTGCCTTTCACGAGCACATTTTGACTTGTTGTTGAATAATCCTATAATGTAACTCTAAATGACAATCAGAGCAACTTGAATTGCGTGTGTGCAGCCTTTTGCTCAAAAGTGATCAACGTTTCGTTTTCGGAGTCTCTTTTGACAATCTCTTCGAGAGCTGTTTTCAGTCATTAACAGAGCTGTTCTGAAAGTGTCCAAGCGGCCTGTTCTTAGAGTGGACTGTTTTTTGCATTCGTTCTCAAGTTATATCAAACTATCAAAGTGTTGTTTTCTGCCTTTCACGAGCACATTTTGACTTGTTGTTGAATAATCCTATAATGTAACTCTAAATGACAATCAGAGCAACTTGAATTGCGTGTGTGCAGCCTTTTGCTCAAAAGTGGATCAACGTTTCGTTTTCGGAGTCTCTTTTGACAATCTCTTCGAGAGCTGTTTTCAGTCATTAACAGAGCTGTTCTGAAAGTGTCCAAGCGGCCTGTTCTTAGAGTGGACTGTTTTTTGCATTCGTTCTCAAGTTATATCAAACTATCAAAGTGTTGTTTTCTGCCTTTCACGAGCACATTTTGACTTGTTGTTGAATAATCCTATAATGTAACTCTAAATGACAATCAGAGCAACTTGAATTGCGTGTGTGCAGCCTTTTGCTCAAAAGTGATCAACGTTTCGTTTTCGGAGTCTCTTTTGACAATCTCTTCGAGAGCTGTTTTCAGTCATTAACAGAGCTGTTCTGAAAGTGTCCAAGCGGCCTGTTCTTAGAGTGGACTGTTTTTTGCATTCGTTCTCAAGTTCTATCAGTGTTGTTTTCTGCTTTTCTGGAGCACATTTTGACTTGTTGCTGAATGAATCCTATAATGTAACTCTAAATGACAATCAGAGCAACTTGAATTGCGTTGTGTGCAGCCTTTTGCTCAAAAGTGATCAACGTTTCGTTTTCGGAGTCTCTTTTGACAATCTCTTCGAGAGCTGTTTTCAGTCATTAACAGAGCTGTTCTGAAAGTGTCCAAGCGGCCTGTTCTTAGAGTGGAGTGTTTTTTGCATTCGTTCTCAAGTTATATCAAACTATCAAAGTGTTGTTTTCTGCCTTTCACGAGCACATTTTGACTTGTTGTTGAATAATCCTATAATGTAACTCTAAATGACAATCAGAGCAACTTGAATTGCGTGTGTGCAGCCTTTTGCTCAAAAGTGATCAACGTTTCGTTTTCAGAGTCTCTTTTGACAATCTCTTCGAGAGCTGTTTTCAGTCATTAACAGAGCTGTTCTGAAAGTGTCCAAGCGGCCTGTTCTGAGAGTGGACTGTTTTTTGCATTCGTTCTCAAGTTCTATCAAGTGTTGTTTTCTGCCTTTTCTGGAGCACATTTTGACTTGTTGCTGAATGCTCCTATAATGTAACTCTAAATGACAATCAGAGCAACTTGAATTGCGTGTGTGCAGCCTTTTGCTCAAAAGTGATCAACGTTTCGTTTTCGGAGTCTCTTTTGACAATCTCTCCGAGAGCTGTTTTCAGTCATTAACAGAGCTGTTCTGAAAGTGTCCAAGCGGCCTGTTCTTAGAGTGGACTGTTTTTTGCATTCGTTCTCAAGTTATATCAACTATCAAAGTGTTGTTTTCTGCCTTTCACGAGCACATTTTGACTTGTTGTTGAATAATCCTATAATGTAACTCTAAATGACAATCAGAGCAACTTGAATTGCGTGTGTGCAGCCTTTTGCTCAAAAGTGATCAACGTTTCGTTTTCAGAGTCTCTTTTGACAATCTCTTCGAGAGCTGTTTTCAGTCATTAACAGAGCTGTTCTGAAAGTGTCCAAGCGGCCTGTTCTTAGAGTGGACTGTTTTTTGCATTCGTTCTCAAGTTATATCAAACTATCAAAGTGTTGTTTTCTGCCTTTCACGAGCACATTTTGACTTGTTGTTGAATAATCCTATAATGTAACTCTAAATGACAATCAGAGCAACTTGAATTGCGTGTGTGCAGCCTTTTGCTCAAAAGTGATCAACGTTTCGTTTTCGGAGTCTCTTTTGACAATCTCTTCGAGAGCTGTTTTCAGTCATTAACAGAGCTGTTCTGAAAGTGTCCAAGCGGCCTATTCTTAGAGTGGACTGTTTTTTGCATTCGTTCTCAAGTTATATCAAACTATCAAAGTGTTGTTTTCTGCCTTTCACGAGCACATTTTGACTTGTTGTTGAATAATCCTATAATGTAACTCTAAATGACAATCAGAGCAACTTGAATTGCGTGTGTGCAGCATTTTGCTCAAAAGTGATCAACGTTTCGTTTTCGGAGTCTCTTTTGACAATCTCTTCGAGAGCTGTTTTCAGTCATTAACAGAGCTGTTCTGAAAGTGTCCAAGCGGCCTGTTCTTAGAGTGGACTGTTTTTTGCATTCGTTCTCAAGTTATATCAAACTATCAAAGTGTTGTTTTCTGCCTTTCACGAGCACATTTTAACTTGTTGTTGAATAATCCTATAATGTAACTTTAAATGACAATCAGAGCAACTTGAATTGCGTGTGTGCAGCCTTTTGCTCAAAAGTGATCAACGTTTCGTTTTCGGAGTCTCTTTTGACAATCTCTTCGAGAGCTGTTTTCAGTCATTAACAGAGCTGTTCTGAAAGTGTCCAAGCGGCCTGTTCTTAGAGTGGAGTGTTTTTTGCATTCGTTCTCAAGTTATATCAACTATCAAGTGTTGTTTTCTGCCATTCACGAGCACATTTTGACTTGTTGTTGAATAATCCTATAATGTAACTCTAAATGACAATCAGAGCAACTTGAATTGCGTGTGTGGCAGCCTTTTGCTCAAAAGTGATCAACGTTTCGTTTTCAGAGTCTCTTTTGACAATCTCTTCGAGAGCTGTTTTCAGTCATTAACAGAGCTGTTCTGAAAGTGTCCAAGCGGCCTGT